>NC_079168.1:35391046-35416046 GCF_947568905.1 Ostrea edulis
TTGGCCGCGTAAACCAAGAATGTACCTACTCCCCTGCCAAACATTCAACATTTCGAAGTGAGAGTAGTGGTTCTTTCAAATGAGCCTTCAAAAGTAGAAGTTCCATGTCGCTGCAGGCGTTAACATGATAAAGAATTACATGTTTTACTGTTACAGCTCTGAGCGCAATGCTTGTGGTACTTCACCTACAGCTGATGAGTATCGATTTGAGAGAAACATTTTGAAGGAACGTCAAACAAGCAAGCAAATTTAAAGCATTAAAGCAATCGAAGTATCTTTTGCAGAATCGTGACGTCATCAACATGTAATGGTTTTATAAATTCATGAAAAATCAATGAAGATAGCCAATTTTCTCTCATTTGGGAAAAGTTGTCCAAAAACGATTATTCTCATACCGAGAACCACAAATTTAGACCTACGTATGGTACTGGCCGCAACAATGAGGATTTTCTAACACACGACTTTCACTTTTAAGTACCAAGCATTCGGCGAAAGAATAATCACTACCCCCCCCCCCTTTTTTTTATTTATACATCTTACGTTGACCCGGCCAAAGCACGAGGAGCGGGGCTAAATCCCACGACCTCCCGACCACAAAGAGCACCATCTAAGCACTACGCCAGCTCCACCAGTGTCGGTTGGTTATTTTACGTCCTGTCTAGAATATTTCACTCATAGTTTACAATTCAGTGGTAAAAAGTTATCAATGCAGTAAAATTATAGGTATTGTTTCATCTACTGGCATATGAATTCTGCATAAACTGTTTTCAGTCGGGTGTTTAGTTCCGTCTCTGGACCACAATGCGGGCTTCGCCAAGCCCTCTCATCTCTATGGGATTATATTCTATCGCTAAATCACTTTACCTGACAGGGTTATATTTAGATGTCTATTCGCTCAAAACCCAGAAAATAATCAGATTTCCTCACTGAATATATATTAAGAGGTAGCTCACTACATCAAGATTTATACATTTTATGACACTAGGTCGCAAGACAGCACTTAGTGAAATTAATTGTATCGATTGAGCCCTACATCCTGATCAGGTAAACGGAGGCATCCGTAGTCAAAATCAGTGTGCCAAGAAGGGCCTAACAATCGGTATGAAACACGTCAGACAGCATTTGACCCAATGATAAGTTGTATTGACGAACTAGATCGTTATAACGACCATATAATTTGCAAAATGCTGACGTCAGTCGAGAATTTTGAAACCCCTGTACCATCAATTTGTTTTTCAGTAGCTTGCCTTGATTTAAAAACTGTCCATACGCAGAACAAACTCTTGCGTATTGAATCAGTTGAAAGATATAAACACCATATGCAGGTGATAATGGAATATTGCTTCATAAATATGGGGAGTTGACGATGGAGAAGCTGAAACCATCCCGTTTGTCATACAGTTGAGTTGTCAGATTGCCGTTAATGTCTATTTTCAATAAAATATCTAAGTATGAAACAGAAGTGAACGACTCTGTGGAGTCTTTTATTTCGAGCTCACAGGGGATATATCAAATCGACATATGAATGAAAGTTATTATGGTTAACATATTGTTATCTATGTAGCAGTGAATAAGGTATCGGGTTACTGAATCGCAGATCCCGAGTTAAGATCCACCAGTGTCTGTTTTGTTATTTACTGAAATAAATTTTCAAAATCAACCAACTGATTTTGACTACGGATTACTACGTTCACCTGATCAAGATGCATTATGTATAGGGTTCATGGCGGGTGGCATTTACTGCTCGTAGTCATCTATTCCCACTTCTGGTATATCCAGGGGTCCATGTCTGCCAAAGTCTCTATTTTGTATTGCTTAAAGGGTTTATGAGATTGATCAATCTTCGTTATCTTCACCTTTCATGTTCTTCCCATAGAATTCAATGTAAAATTCTAGGTGACATATCAAAATATTGAAAATTCTTGTGGTGGATTATTTTTATTTGATGAACCCTTCAAAATGATACCATGATAGATACGAAATATGTTCGTTATACATTGAATACCTTAACTGGTCAAGCAACATGACTGTAAGAAAAACACAAGGAAATTATGCTTAGAAGTATTTCGAAAGTAAAACCAAGACAGGTACAGGGACATCCATATAAAAACGGCCACTAATTGGCTGCATATCGCACTTGCACGGAAATGGCAAATCCTCTCTATTACCGGTAGTCATAGCAATGAATGCAGTACATATATAATATTGTTTGTATCAAGATAACTGTAATGAAGTTCTTTTGGATTTTGTGTAGGCAAAAGAGAAAATGATAAATCGCAGAATAAATAAAAATAAAATTTATTTAGCAATGAGATAAGAAATATAAAGATGTTCGAAAAACACATAGTAATCACCCTTTCACATGCATACACACACCCACTCTCTCACCGAGAAAGAAAATATAAATTGATATAATAAACCTGGCAATATTGACAATGAAATATAAGGTATAACTGTCAAGAAAATTCAATAGTCAATACAACAAATGTCAGTCCAGGCTGAAAATGTAACTGGTAATAAATGTATTACAAAATGGTTCAAATAGTAACAAATTCTGTTAACTACAGAAAAAGTTCAAACAGTGGTAAATAACGTTTTGTAAATACAAAATTACTTTTTACGTCACCTGAGTAAACTCAGGTGACCTATTGCAATCGATTGTCGTACGTCGTCAGTTGTAAGTTAACAATTTAAATTTAAATGAATAGATTTAATTTAATGTAATTGAATTTTAACTTCTTCATAATAACTACCAGTCCAATTGTTTTCAAATTTGGTATGAGGCATTGGTGATCTCAGGGGTAGGGGTTTTGGTAATCTCGGTTGAGATTCGGCTTGGCTGAATATTTGGACTAACGCCTTCACCGAATCTCGGAGCAATCCTTCATAATGCATGTCTGGAAATTTACTTTTAGCTTCGGCCAGTTCTAGCAATTAATGTACACTTCGATGATACTGCTGTTCGCTTCAAATAAGTGATTTGACTATCAAACTAACTCTCTATCACTATTAACTTTGTATTGCTTACAGTCTAGGTATAAAAATCCCAAAATGAAAATGGGCACCAAATTTTCCGTTCAAATGAAGACTTCCATGGCACAATATTTATCTCCTGGGATTGAAGAGTTTTTATAGTCTGCTTTATCTAGTTACCGATACATTGTATCTCTACATACCTACTTGCACTTCGCTAATTTAAAAAAACAAACTATAGGAACTCTTCAATTTTGGGAGATAAAATATTGCGCCATAGAAGTCTTTATTTCCAATTCTTTTCAAATTTGATATGAAGTATTTTTTGGGACAAGGGGGCCATCAATTGTAAATTCAAGTCTCCAGCAACCCTGGGGCCTTAGGGGCGGGGTAAAATTGACCAATTTTCAAATATCTTCTCAAGAACCGCACATGTGTAAGAAAAACTAAATGCATGGTGATGGAGAGCAGGAAGGCCTCTACCAAAATTGGAAATTTCATGATCCCCGGGGTAGGGGTTCTGATCCCAGGGCGGGGCCAAACTTGGTATATAGTGTTTATGTGTTAAACACTTAAATAACATCTTCTTTAGTGCTGTTGATACTATATTGAAACTAAATAGATACTTAAAAAGAGCAGGTAGTCCTTTACCAAAATTGCAAGTTTGATGATCCCAGGGTTAGGGGTTTTGGTATCAGGGTTGGGCTAAAATGATCAGTTATTAAATGTGTGAACAATAGACATCTTTAATTTCTTCTTGATAACTATCATTCCAATTCTTTCATATTTGGTATGAAGCATCTTTGGAACAAGGGGGACATAAATTGTAAATTTCAGGATTCCTGGGGCCTTAGAGGCGGGTACAAAAACTGCCCAAAATTTACCAATTTTCAAAAATCTTCTTCTCAAGAACCGCACACGTGTAAGAAAAACTAAATGCATGGAGATGGAGAGCAGGAAGACATCTACCAAAATTTTAAATTTCGTGATCCCCGGGGTAGGGGTTCTGACCCCAGGTTGGGGCCAAACTTGTTATATAGTGTTTATGTGTAAAACACTTAAATAGCATCTTCTTTAGTGCTGTTGATACTAAATTGAAAGTAAATGGATAGAGCAGGTAGTCTTTTACCAAGATTGTAAATTTGATGATCCCCAGAGTAAGGATTTTGACCCTAGGGTGGGGCCAAACTTAGTATATAGTATTTATGTGCAAGTTTGCTGATACTGTATAAAATCTAAATGCATACTTATGGATAGCAGAAAAGGATGTACAAAAAATGGTGAATTTCAATCAAAACCCAGGGTTATGACTTTAGGACGAGTCCAAATTAGTCATATGTTTTGATGTTTTAATGTTAATACACCTATTATTTAAAGCCTTTCATCAGTGTATGCACTTTTGAACATTAGAATTTAGCTTAGATATTAAGAACAGGGAATTTTTTCTAGATTTCATAGCCCATGGAAGTAATGATACTTTTCCACTAATATTCAGGTGACCGATAAGACCTGTGGGCCTCTTGTTGATAAAATGTTAATTTACTAAAACTCAAAATGAAAGTTTGAGCACAATTCAATTGAACGCCACGTTACACTTGACACAACCAGGCCTCCATACACAATAAAGCGCTAACAGTTCCTCCGCTTCCAGTGCCGACTCGCAGGTCTGGAAAACGATACTGGATAACGCCGACTTCAAACTAATGCGAACACTAGACCCCCAAAATAGTTGCTGAATCCACCACGTGGAACGCCCATGTGCACCGCTCTCTGGCGTGTTCTGATTCCACAGACTGGTAAACCCACGCCGAACACCTTCTGAACGCTGGGAGTACTGCCTGATATGCCTCAATTAGTTTCTTAAAACCCATTTGCACTGAATTAGAAATTACTTAACCTAAAACCTATACACAAAGCGACTTGATTAACAACAACAAAATAATGAAAATGCTATACACGAGAAAATTAACCCAAAACTTCGCAAATATATCACACAAAAATAGCTTACCGGTTGGAGGAAACTAGTGTCCACAGAGTAAAATGCTTGTCTCCCTGGCTACCAATTACCCAGACTAACTTCTGGATTAGGTCAACTAACAAAGTAGCACAATTCGTGTCCATGGGAATTCCAGCAGACTGTTGGAAGACCTGATCACCCTAGACTACGACGATATTGTCAATGAGGTACTCCAGTATATTTTTATTTCAACTTCAGAGTACTTGTAGGTAGAATCAGAGTGGTGTTTAACAAAGTAATGTATTTTCTAATAGTAGGGCGGTATATTTTACTTGCATTATCGTTCGTGCCATACATATCGAGGTGGTAGAATCTCTCAGTTCATAGGCAATCATCAACAACGTGTGCTGTTTTATCAGCAAAAGAAAAATAGTGAATATAGGTTTCTGACCGAAACGCGAATTTTGTTGGTGCAACAGATTTATCTTTTTGTTAACACAACAAATGCTGAAGATACTATGAAGCAGTGCTTCTTTGACTTTGGAATGAAGTGGATCTTCAATCCATGCATTCATCACACGTGGGGGATTCTGAGAACGTTGTCAGGAGGATGTTTGACAACATGATACTAAACAGAAATAATCACAACTTAACCCATGAAGTTTTGTTTGTACTTCTTGGTGAAATTATGACCAGAGTCAATACGTGACCGTTCCTGTTTTAACAGACCTAGACTCGCCGTTTGTGTTGACACCGAACATCTTGTTAACTCAAACATTTCAATGAAAGATGAAGATAACGAACAGTAATTCAATCTCATAACTCCAACAAGCAATACAAATTAGAGAGTTGAGCGAATATGGACCCCTCGATATACCAGAAGTGGGATCAGATGTCTAGGAGGACTAAGTATCCCCTGTCGACCTATAAAGAATACAAAATTAAGAGCATGGAAAACATGGACCCCTGGACATACCAGAGGAGGGATCAGGTGTCTCAGAGGATTTCAAACAAGAGGCCCACATGCCTTATCGGTCACCTGAGTACTATTGAAAACATACATGTATCAGTACTTCCAAGGGCTATGGAATCTAGAAAAAAATTCCTGTTCTGAATATCTAAGCTAAATTCTAATGTTCACCAACAGTAATAAACAAGATATGTTCTTAAAAGTTCAATGCCCTCAAAATTACATACACTGATGAAAGGCTTTACATAATATAATAGGTGTATTAACATTAAATGATATGACTAATTTGGACCCACCCTAGACTCGAAACCCTGGGTTGTGAAATTCACCATTTTTATTTTACATCCTTTTCTGTTATGTAAGTATGCATTTGGATTTTATACAGTATCAGCAAACTTACACATAAATACTATATACTAAGTTTGGCCCCACCCTGGGGTCGGAACCCCTACCCCGGGGTTCATCAAATGTACAATTTTGGTAAAGGACTACCTGCTCTTTCTAGATATCCAACTATATCAGTTTCAATTTAATATGGATAACACTAAAGAAGATGTTATATAAGTGTTTTACACATAAACACTTTATAGTAAGTTTGGTCCCACCATGGGGTCAGAACCCCTACCCCAGGGATCATGAAATTTACAATTTTGGTAGAGACCTACCTGCTCTACATCACCATACATTTAGTTTTTCTTACAAATGTGCGGTTGTAGAGAAGACTTTTGAAAGTTTGTCAATTTTGGGCAGTTTTTGTGCCCCCCCCCCCCCCCCCTAAAGCTCCAGGGGTGCATGAATCCTGAAATTTAAAATTGTTGTCCCTCTTGTTCCAAAGATGCCTATACTGGATTCCTAAACTAGATAAAAACCTTTACAAACAAAGATACATCGCTGGATCCAGTAAGTGCTCTTCCAAGCCCCTATCTTTGCTTCTCACGAAAATATTAACAGCTGTGAAGGAGAAATTTCAAACTTACTGTGCGACTACTTATGCCAGAAGTGGTGTAAATCAAATGAGTATTTTTAAAAAATTCTAAAGAACTTTTAGTAAACTTGAAATCGCAAAACTTTTCTCAGATCAACATCAAAACCTATTACTTTTTAACACTTTACACGACCATTCCTCACGATAAATTAAAGACTAGACTTTTTGACATCATAGATAGTTGCTTCTTAAAAATGGAAAACTGAAATATTCATATTTAGTGATCAGTCATCCAAAAAATTACTTTGTTAAACACCACTCTGATTCCACGCACAAGTCCTCTGAAGTTGAAATAAAAAATATGCTGGAGTTCCTCATTGACAATATCTTCGTAGTCTTTGGTGATCAGGTCTTGCAACAGTCTGTTGGAATTCCCATGGACACGAATTGTGCTCCTTTTTAAGTTGACCTGTATTTATATTCCTAAGAAGCAGAATTTATATTTAAAAAAACTTCTACGTGAGAAGGAAAAAATCTCTTGCTGTGGCCGAGTAGTTAGAGCATCGCGCTCAAAACCATGCGGCCTCTCCCCTCTAGTGGGCGCGGGTTCGAATCCCGCTCGCGCCGGTAAGTGAGAAAGTTTCCCTTTCGGAAGGTCAGCGGTCTCTTCCCAGGTACATTGTATCTGGGTTCTCTCTTCCACCAATAAAATATGGGCGCCACCAGATAACTGAAAAATTGTTGAGTGTGGCGGAAAACATCAATCAATCAATCGACGACGTTTTACCTATTAACAATAATAATTTTCATTCATATGTCGATTCGATATATCCCAGTGAACTCGAAATAAAAGACACCACAGACTCGTCCACGTCTGCTTCATACTTAAATATTTTATTGAAAGTAGATATTAACGGCTAAGTAACAACTCAACTTCATGACAAACGGGATTTCAGTTTCTCCATCGTCAACTTCCCATATTCATGAAGCAATATTGCATTATCACCTGCATGAAAGGTGAAAATAACGAACAGTGATCAATATCTATAACTCCTAAAAGCAACACAAAATAGATAGTTGGGCAAACACGGACCCCTGGACACACCAGAGGTGGGATCAGGTGCCTCGGAGGAGTAAGCATCCCCTGTTGTGCATATGGTGTTTATATCTCTCAACTGATTCGATACGCAAGAGCTTGTTCTGTGTATAGCCAGTTTTTAAATCTAGGCAGGCTACTGACAAACAAGATGATGGTGCAGGGGTTTCAACAGTCTCGTTTAAAATCAGCATTTTTACAAATTCTATGGTCGTTAGAACGATCTAGTTTGTCAATACAATATATCATTGGGTCAAATGCTAGTCTTACGTGTTTCATATCGATTATTAGGCCGTTCTCGGCACACTGATTTTCACTACGAATAACTCCGTTTACCTGATATTTTGATTATCATCTTCAAATAATTAATTCTATAAAGTTATGTATCAAAAGTAGCTTTTTACCATAAAATTATATTAGTTGATATTCCTATGAGTCATTTTCGTTTTTAAAACCATGTGCCTTTGACAAATTTTAAATAGCTCTTTCATATATTTTTGTTCATACTAAGAAAAAAGCCGAAGTGGTCGGAAGATTGAAGAACCAATCAGATAACGCGAGACACAAGGTGATGTCACGACCTTCTTTAAGGCTGTCAATGGACGTAAAAGCTAATCTGGTATTTGTGGTTAATTTCCATCAATTAAATATGTTGAACGAATTTGTAAAACTCCCCAATATATTCAGCAGATACAAACTGAGTTATTTGTATCCGTTGAACCTGATTTTCCATTTATTGAGCAATGCGAGGACAGCACACTTTCTCATTTCGCAGTTTGTAATAAATCGGGGAGAGAATTTGATATGGTAAGTGCTTCCCATACCCAGTAGGCAAAACAGCCACGCAATCTTCTCCAAGAACGGAGTCCAGAATCTGGCGCTGTTCTTTTACAAGTTCTTTAAAGTTAAACTTCGTTAAAACGTTTCTTGTTGTATTTTAGGGGCCTCCGTGGCCGGATGGTTAGGGCATCGCGCTCAAAATCACACGGCCTCTCACCTCTATCTGCGCGGGTTCGAATCCCGCTCGCGCCGGTAAGTGAGGCAGTTTCCCAGTTTACTTTCGGAAGGTCGGTGGTCTCTTTCCAGGTACATTGTATCTGGGTTCTATCTTCCACCATAAAAAAATTGGGTGCCACCATATAACTGAAAAATTGTTGAGTGTGGCGGAAAACATCAATCAATCAATGTTGTTGTATTTTCAATGTCGCACGTGGCCATCCTTGTTTTCTTTGTTACCTACAGTACTGATAGGCACATCCACTTGTAAATACGATACATGTAAAAGCTTTTTTATGATTGGTTAGTATTTTAAGATCGTATGGTTGGTTGGTCGTATATTGTTTAACATATTTTTCACTCATATGGCGAGGTCACCATTGCTGGTGAAGGGCTGCAAAATTTAGATCTAAACTCGGCGCTTACGGCCTTTGAGCAGGGAGAAATCTTTATTGTACCACACATGCTATGATACGGGGCCTCGGTTTTTGCGGTCTCATCCGAAGGACCGCCCCATATAGTTTGAATATTGCTTGACGTCCCTCTCGAGAATATTTCGCCTCTTACACAAGTGTAAGAAGAAGGGGTGGTTTTAATCAGACTGCAGAATCACTAAACCACTTTCACTTTGACTTTGCAATATATAATTCTTGAAGTTTCTTTCCTTCCAAGATAAACGTGAAAATAAAATAGAGTGATTATAAGCAGTTGAATGACCTAGTCTTGAAGATTATATTTTGTTCAAACGATGACCCTGGCATTCAAATATCTGCATAGGGAAATGTCTTTAGATCTTCTTAAGGTCAAATATACGATTTTTCAAACTGATATTATGGAGAGGTTTATATTCAGATTTATTACACCAAACACGCTCCTCCGGGGGCAAGGAATGAGCTATCAATTTTAGTGTACCGCAGAGCTCCAGATAAGGTGCGTATCAGCGTAAATACTCATTAAATTTTACCAAATACGCATTAAAGTTTAAAATCAGGCGTACAATTACGCATTCGCGAATGTAAATACGCTTTACACTCCTAAAGTAATGCGTAGAGGTAACTCAATACACAACTGTATAAGCCTACCGGGTAATTATTATACTAGGTGCAAAAATATATATGGGCAGAATTAGGTTCGTCTAAATTTTAAAAAATGCTATAGAAAGTCACAAAAACTTTAGACTTTGAAACTGATATGTTTTGGTTTAAAATGATTTTAGTTTCTCGGTTATAACACTTTCATTTACAATATGACAAATAGTTTTGTTGTTTGTTTGGTACTTATGAAATTTGTTCAATACTGTACAAACAATCACAGGGATTCTTATCCATTTTGTTCTCAATTTATATGCTATATATAAATTATATATATATTGAGAACAAAATGAATAAGAAGACCCTGTGGTACAATAAATGATTGTATGTTTACGGGTGAAAATTCTCTGTAGTTCTTTTAATCATAAAGTCTTCATTAACATTGGGATTTTGAAATTTATTGTTGAGGTATTAAATTTTAAAATGCCAGACACACAGTCATATAATATCTGATTATATTTAGACTAAGTGATAAAATTCTGTATTAGTGGCAAACAGCAAATATAATCAGAAATTAACAAAATACTCTTTTGACTTTTCTGAAAAGCAAAATACTCATTGATTTGAAAATCAGGGGGTAAATACTCTTTGTGGTAAAAAATTATCTGGAGGTCTGTGTACCAAAACCACGCGTCTCTGTATGAGGTAGGTGACTCAATGGAGTATTGTGGATCCTGAGACTCCTGTTTGAAATGTAAAACTTATACGGTACCAATTTTGATGCACCAGATGCGCATTTCGACAAATAATGTCTCTTCAGTGATGCTCAACCGAAATCTTTGAAATCCGAAATAACTATGAAGTTTTAGAGCTAAATATAGCCAAAAACAGCGTGCCAAAAAAGTGGAGCCAAATTCGTCCAAGGATAAGAGCTATGCATGAGGGAGATAATCCTTAATTTTGAAATGAATTTCTAAATTTTGTAACAGCAATTAAATATACATCCGTATTTTCAAGCTAGTAACGAAGTACTTAGCTACTGGGCTGTAGAGACCCTCGGGGACTAACAGTGAAAGCATCACTTAATCAACTTACTAAACTTAATAAGTTACATTGAAGATGGATCCGAATCGTGTTCACAACATAAAACGCAGCGGTATTACACGATGATCGAATACTAAAGAAAAACAATCATTTACTCCGAATGCTATTTTTTTAAAAATAGAGGTGGAGGGGAGGCACGGTATATCGACACAAGTCGGAGAGCAAATCTGAAACACGGGAATGCACGAAATTTTACATATTTTCGGTACTAGTACAAATATGCATTGACTTTTTGTTTTATTTTATGTAAACGTTTTGTACTATTCTTTTCTAGATTAGTAAAGGCAATGGCATACAATGGTTAAAATAGACAATGAACAAGATAAAATACATCCTTTTGCTAAAGTGTTGTCAAATTGACATAATACCATATTTATATAGCACCCTTTTCATACACTATGTACGCTCAAAGGTGCTTTACAATGCATATATACCTTACAACAGAATGTTAAACGCATAATACATAGAAAATAAATAAAACGTTAAAAGCTGTACCTATCCTCATTGTACATATAAAACATGAAAACACAAGATACCATAAATTTGCTAGATTAGGATAAACATCAGTTTCAGGGCGTATAATAATAATAATGAAATACACACACGCAAACACAGCATATAATGTCTCAGGTATAATACATTAAAACATACAATTCCTTTTCTTTTTCTTTTTTTTTTTATAAAACATCTCAAAATGGTACTCGAAAGCTAAGACACACAGTCTTTAAGTTTTCACAGTTTTTCACAGAATCTAACCTACACGAATGACTGAAATGATAGAAACTAGTCCTGGAAAACTTGATGAAAAAAATGTGTTTTCAGTGACTTCTTGAATGCACACAGTGTTCTACAGTCCCTTACATGTTCTGGAAGGGCATTCCACAGTTTTGGAGCTATTGTTCTGAAACACCGATCCCCGTATGTTACGGTTCGACTTTTTGGAATAACTAAAGTGACTGATTGTTTTATAGACCTAAGATTTCGGGTAGGCTTATATACCTTTAGTAATTGTTTGATATAAGTTGGACATTCATCATGTAAGGCTTTGTAAGTATAAGTATCTTATATTGTGTCCTATACTGCACATGTAACCAGTGTAGTTCTCTTAGTATTGGAGTCATATGGTTGTAACGAGAGGTCCTGGATATGAGACGTGAGGCAGTGTTCTGAATATGTTGGAGCTTGCTCAGGACTTTCTTTGGAACACCAACCAGGAGAGCGTTACAGTAATCTAACCTTGATGTAACTCGGGAGTTCACAAGAGATTTAGTGGCTTCTGTTGTTAAATATTTTCTGATGTGGCCTATTTGCCGCAACTGTGCATAACAAGATCTGCTGACAGAGTTCACTTGTTTCTCCATATCCATCTTGGAGTCAAACATGACACCAAGATTTCGAACGCAGGTTGAAGGATTAATTTGTGAGTCACCTACTGTCACTGAAATGTTTCTAATGAGGTTTGCATTACGATCAGATGCAAACACAATGACCTCAGTCTTATCCGTGTTGAGTTTCAACATATTTCCATGCATTCAAAACACGATGTCATATAGACAAACCTCAATACGATGTAATGTATCTGCCTGTGTAGCTATGCCCCTAGGTTTAAAAGACAGATAAAGCTGAGAGTCATCAGCGTAAAAATGGTGATCAAGTCCATAATATCTACAGATGGAACCAATTGGTTTTGTGTACATTGTATAAAATTTGGGACCCAGCACTGATCCTTGCGGCACACTGAAATTCATTTTCACTGGCCTTGACTTGGCACCATCTATGCAGACCGTTTGGTGACGGTCACTGAGGTAAGATGATATCCATCCTAGTGATTTGCCTGTTATTCCGAACAGATGTTCAAGTCGGTGCAACAGGGTAATGTGTTCGATAGTGTCAAATGCAGCGGAAAGATCCAGCATCACAAGTATAGTGACATCATTTTGGTCTAAAGATTGTAGTATATTAGTCTGTACCTTCAGTAGTGCAGATTCCGTGGAATGGAACTGCCTATATGCTGACTGGTGTTCTTCATGAAGGTTATTTAATGTCAGATGGTCTTCAATATGGGAGTTCACTACCTTTTCCAGGACATTTGAAACAAAAGGCAAATTGGACACAGGTCTATAGTTCTTAAGAGTATTTGGTTCAAGATTTGCTTTTTTCAGAAGAGGTCTTATATGTGCTTTTTTGAATACTGCTGGTACACTTGCAAATTTAAGCGATAGGTTTATAATGTTTGTCAGAATTGGTAGAAGTTCTTGCAAACAAGATTTTAAAAGCCATGTTGGTATTGGGTCTAGCTCACACGATTTATTAGGTGAATGGTTGATTATTCTCTGTACCTCCTCCTCTATAACAGAGGTGAACTCCTCCAGGAGAGTCATGGTCGTGTCTACGTCTGCCTCGAGATTGTACGTACATATTTCAGGCTGAGACTTTGAATTTATATTATCTCTTATACACTCTATTTTATTTATGAAAAAGTCACTGAAGTCTTGGACAAGCTCACATGATGCTTTGCCAGATGGTAGTACAACCTCACTGGGACCTTCCAACAAATACTTTGTAATTTTAAATAGAGTCTTTGGGTCTTGCTGACCTGGTGATAGTTTTTCTGTGTAGTAATTTAGTCTAGCCTGTTTGAGCAATTTGTTCACATTACCACACTGATTTCTATAAATGTCATGATCGATTGTGAGTCTTGTCCTTTGTCATTTGCGGTCCAATTTACGCCTCAGGTGTTTTGCCTCATGGAGTTCTTCAGTGTACCAGGAGCAGGTAGGTCTAATTATAATTATACCCCCCGCAACAAGTTGTGGGGGGGGGGGGGGGTATACTGGAATCGGGTTGTCCGTCTGTCTGTCCGTCCGTCCGTCTGTAGACGCAATGGTTTCCGGACTCTAAAGCATTATCCTTTCCTCCTACCGTCACCATATCATACATATGGACTACCCATGGGATGAAGATGTTCCCTATTGATTTTGGGGTCAAAAGGTCAAAGGTCAAGCGCACTGGACATCGAAGTAGCAATATGGTTTCCGGGCTCTAAAGCATTATCCTTTCCACCTACAGTCACCATATCATACATATGGACTACCCATGGGATGAAGATGTTCCCTATCGATTTTGGAGTCAAAAGGTCAAAGGTCACGCGCACTGGACATCGAAGTAGCAATATGGTTTCCGGGCTCTAAAGCGTTATCCTTTCCACCTACAGTCACCATATCATACATATGGACTACCCATGGGATGAAGATGTTCCCTATTGATTTTGGGGTCAAAGGTCAAGTACACTGGACATCGAAGTAGCAATATGGTTTCCGGGCTCTAAAGCGTTATCCTTTCCACCTACAGTCACCATATCATACATATGGACTACCCATGGGATGAAGATGTTCCCTATTGATTTTGGGGTCAAAGGTCACGCGCACTGGACATCGAAGTAGCAATATGGTTCGGTTTGTCATGCCATTTGTTTTTTACACTCAGAAAAGAGGTAGTTTATACCTATTACCAACATCCTTTGGGAGATTGGGGTAAGCGGGGGGCATTCTTAGTGAGCATTGCTCACAGTACCTCTTGTTGTTTTTGTGCGTTGTGGAGCATGCTTTTCAACAAGAAATGAAAGTTCTCTGTTGTATGTAGTAACTAGCTCTTCAATGTCCACAGATTTTAGAGAGTCCTTCAGAACTTTTGACACTTCAATGTCCTTCCGGAAAGACTCCACATTAATGGATCTGAGTTTCTGTAAGTAACTGTTTTCCTCAAAGGAGCAGGCTTGGAGGCGCATGCGTCGAAGATTACTGCGAAATGATCACGCAACACATTACCAGAACCATCTGATTAACCAGGATCGATCACTTCCACCATGAAAACAATCTTGTCAGTATCTCTGGTAATGATCACATCCAGTGTATGACCACGGACATGCGTTGGTTCATTCACATGTTGCTGCATGCCGCAAGAATGCAGGATACTATTGAACCTCATCTTGTCTCTATGTGTTGGAATGTCAATATACATGTATGTTCCACACAACCAGTTTACGTCTCCATATGAGTGAACAATTCTCGAGAGGGACGTTAAACAATATACAATCAATCAACTAGTTTTATTCACACATTTTACTTTCATTCATGTTCGAATTCCCAATGAAAGTAGAATTTGTTCACTGAATGAAACTAGTTGAGTTGATTATTATATTTATTATAGATATATAGTGATTGCTTCGTAACTGGAAGGTCGTGAGTTCAAGCCCCGCTCGTGTCATGGCCACGTTAAAGAACCCTCACTGCTACGACACTTAGAGACATACATGTAGGTGTACATGTGGTACTTCAACTACAATTGGTAACGTATCTACATGTATTCTACATGTATGAGTGAAAAATTCTCGACTGGACGTAAAACAAAAAAGGCAACAACCAAAATTACATATGTATTTGTATGGTAGCATCAGGAAGAAACCAAAATGGCGATACAAATCCAAGATTTCTTCCTTTGGATCCGTGTACCAAACATTAATGTTGCAATTTACAGAAATATAAAGAAAAATGGTTTTTAGGTCAATCCAGGTGACCTATTACAATTAGTTGTCGTTTGTAGTTGTCTGTCAATAATTGAACATTTTTAACTTCGCCCATTCCCACGCTTTTCAAATATGTTTTGAAGCATATTTGGGACAGGAGGGGGTATAATTTTTTAATTCCAGGACTCCTCCACCCCAAAGGCATTAGGGGCGGGGCAAAAACTTTACCAATTTTCAAAAATATTCTTCTCTACAACCGCACATCTGTAAAAACAACAACTAAATGCATAGTGATGTAGAACAGAAAGGCCTCTACCAAAATTGTAAATTTCATGATCCCCGGGTTAGAGGTTCTGACTCCAGGACGGGGCCAAACTTGGTATATAGTGTTTATGTGTAAAACACTTGGATAACATCTTCCTTAGTGCTATTAATACTAAATTGAAACTAAATCGATATTTAGAAAGAACAGGTCATTTACCAAAGTTGTAAATTTTATGATCCCAGGGGTAGGGTTTTGGTATCAGGGTGGGGCCAAAATAGTCAGTTACTGAATGTATGACCATTAGAATATTTTTAACTTCTTGATGACTACCATTCTAATTCCTTTCAAATTTGGTATGAAGCATATTTTGGATAGGGGTGGGAAGGGGTATGATTTGTAAATTTCAGGACTCCGCACCCCTGGGGCCTTAGGGACGGGGCAAAACTGCTAAAGTGAAGAATTTTCAAAAATGTTCTCTATAATCGAACATGTGTATAAAGAAAAACCAATAGTGATATAGAGTAGGAAGGTCTTTACAAGAATTGTATTTTATAATGCCTGATGTAGAGGTTCTGACCCCAGGGTGGGACCAATATTTAGTATTATATAGTATATTATGTGTGAAATATTTAAATAATATCTTCTTTAATGCTATTGATACTAAATTGAAACTGGTCCCACCCGTGGTATGTCCACGGGTCCGTGTTTGCCCAACTCTTCATTTTGTATTCCTTAGGAGTTATGAAATTGATCACTATTCGTTATCGTCACCTTTCACTAAATAGATATTTAAATGGGGTTGGTCGACCTTTATCAAAATTGTAAATTTCATGCTCCCAGAGGTAACGGTTTTGGTTCCAGGGTAGAGCCAAAATTACAATAGTGATTATTGTCATTTGAAAGACTTCTTTAAGTTTGCTGATACAGCAACTCCAGGGTTTTGACTCTAGGGCAGGTCCAAATTAGTCATATTGTGTTAATGTTATATATTGTGTAAAGCGTTTCATCAGTACAGGTACTTTCGAGGACATTTAAGTTTTAAGAACACATCTTGTTTTATACTGTTGCTAAATATTAGAATTTAGCTTAGAAATGCAGAACAGGATTTCATAGCACTAGTGATACTTAAGGCGTATAGGCCTCTTATTTTTATAAACATCGGAAGTCGAGCCGTAACATACGGGGATCGGTGTTTCAGAACAATAGCTCCAAAACTATGGAATGCCCTTCCAGAACATGTAAGGGACTGTAGAACACTGTGTGCATTCAAGAAGTCACTGAAAACACATATTTTCCATCACGTTTTCCAGGACTAGTTTCTATCATTTCAGTCATTCGTGTAGGTTAGATTCTGTGAAAACTAAAGACTGTGTCTTAGCTTTCAAGTACCATTTTGTGATGTTTTATTTAAAAAAAAAGAATTCTATGTTTTAATGTATTATACCTGAGAAATTATATATGCTGTGTGTGCGTGTGTGTATTTCATTATTATTATTATTTTAACACGCCCTGAAACTGATGTTTATTCTTATCTAGCATATTTATGATATCTTGTGTTTTCATGTTTTATATGTAAAATCAGGATAGGTACAACTTTTAATGTTTTATTTATTTTCTATGTATTATGTGTATAACATTCTGTTGTAAGGTATATATGCATTGTAAAGCACCTTTGAGCGCACATAGTGTATGAAAAGGGTGCTATATAAATATGGTATTATTATTATTAAATCGACACTCCAATTGCATATTACTACGTTTCTAAGCTAGGATTCTTCATGTCCTTGGAGAAGTATAATGACACGCCTTCTTGTTTTATGAACTACGTATTCGAATGTGTCGGTGATTGTAATAATTTAAGAGTTTGGTTTTTTTTTTTTTTACCAATATTTAAAGTTCATTTCCGGGGAATAGAACCAGTGACAAAAAAATTCAAGGTCCTTTAGGACAGTCACGACTTCAAAATATAGTATCGGTACACGAGTCTAAGAGCATGTACATAAACAACTCACTATCTGTCAAAGGAGTGGATGAGAACTTCCCAGCAAAAATTACGTTGTTTGAATGGTGACATACGCCTTTTTGAAATCTCAAACTACATCAACCCAACCCAAGAGAGCAATACATTACTTGATATTCCCAGATCTTGCTTTGACTTGAATACTGTTTATTTTACGTGCGAGATTTTTTCATTCATATTGAAATGTCACCAGCTTTAATTAAAGTGCCACAAAACACCTATGCATTGCGCTAAGGGCGGTAACTGTCGATTCTTTAACGTGTCAACGCCTTCTGCGACTCTGGAGGTCTCATCCGAAAGATCCGCGACTCTCACTTCTAACCAACGAGCGTTTTCGAAGGAGCAGTCACTGCGTTTTGTTCTTTTTCTTTTTTACATTTTCGGTTTAACGTGACCACGGAACAAGCAGGACTCCAAACCACGACCTTTCGGTCACGAGGGAAACAGTCTAACCACTAAAGCCACCGCGACCGGTTGAATATCTGCAATTCTGGAAATAAATATATAATGAAATCCTGATTAAGATTTTCCGTCTTGCTGGTTTTCTTCAGAAGATTGCGTCTAATTTATGCTTTGGTATAATTAGAAAAACATGCCACATCAATACCTATTTCATAAAGTGTTTGTAATTTAATTTTCTTGAATGCACGATGGTTGTATATCATGGCGGCATACAATTTTTTGGGGAGATGTTGATCGTGTGATGAAACGTACAGCAATTACTGCAGCTATATATAAATTCGCCCCTCCTGTTTCAAAGAATCCGTTTTACTCTAAGAATGCTTCCCTGTTCGATCTCTGTAGATAATTCGCTTTAATTTTCCCCCTGCGTGTTTATTCACGACTCTAAATTACAAGCAAAAAACACACTTCCAAATTTGATCACACGACGAATTGAGCGATCAATTGATCGTAAGTTCCTAGCCCATGAGAAAAATCAAAGGCGGGCAAAAGATCGGGAAGCCTTGCTCAAAACGGTTTCTGATGAAATATCTGTAGATATGCTCATGAAGGATTCTGTTCCCTCGACATATTTAACGCGAAGTGATTTGCAGCGTCCGATCGGATATATGTAATTGTTAATAATAGATTCTTAGAAATACGCGGTTTCTTTTTTTTTTTTTTTTTTACTTTCCGCTATCTTGAATACACATCGAGTATCTTGCTGTAGGCCATACATTTTGCTCTGCTCTGATTTCTTCTCAACAGGGATGTTATGGACACCAAACACACACTTCTTGTGAATCCATGTGATGGATAGTGTTTAGTTTACACTGAAGGAAAGCACCATCCGTTGAACGGGCGTTTTTATGCTTTATTGAAGAATTCCTTTTTTTATATATTTTGTCTCCTCACCTGCGATGTTTAAATGTACATAAGGTGTGAGATAGGAGATTCACCAAAACCACAATTGCTTTCTAACCAGTTAAAGGTGAGTTCATTTTTAATTTCGGAGAATATAAGGTATCCGTATCTGTCGAGCTGAGGATGCTTTCCAATATACAGGGAATTCAACACGTGTTTAAGTGTATACTGCAACGAAAATATACCAGATGTTATATATATATATATATTAGTGTTTATATATATGGTTTTCTTTTTCATAAATTTTAATTTATTTCTAACTGGTCTATATCATTTGATAAATGTCTATTCGAGGAACAGGATCAATCAATAAATGGTATAGATCTTTTGCCGCATGATGTAGTCGCTCCTTAAAAGTTTCCAGAATTGTCAATTTTAATTGCCTTTTCCTTTATCCAAATGATTGAAAATGTAATATATTAGATTACAACGGAATAATGATTCTCAAAATATTCGGTGTTAGCGAAAGTATTAAAACCCTGTGCGAATATGGACCGGTTGATTAATTTGGATAAATCTAGGAAAGAAGTGCACATGCATATGAATAGAATATCGATCCAACCGTATTGATCAGAATGGCAATTCTATAAAATGTTTCTTTTACATAGGGCTACTCCAGAGTTCTCGGATTATTCTATTAATGATAGATCGCATTGGAATCGAGTCTGCGATTTAAAGAGTGAAAATAAAAACAAGGCATAATGAATCATGTCGGTAAATCAGAATAATAAAGCTCTTTTATTGGCACGCATGCTACGATATCATTTGTTTTCATTTTGAATATCGCTTGAACCTTCGGAATACCATTAATTGATTTGCAGAGGGGAGTTTGGGTTATTTGGATGGGAGTATCATGGGTATAAATTATTATTGTAACTGACAAGTGAAATACGAGAATTCCGCTAGGATCCGATAAAAATATGTATGCTGATATGCAATTCAAATGTGCTCACACGCAAATGTGCTACTTTTCATCCCACTTAAGGGTCTGCGAAGCTGGCGGTCGTTCAACAGCTCGAAGCCCTGATTAGCGGTATCAGTGGTTTATTAAATATATTTGCAGATTTATCCTGAGATCAGGACATGCAAGTTAAATATAAGAAACTGAATTATCTACAATAGCAGGAATATACCTGAAGAGCAGTGTCTTCTCTTTTTCGATAACATGATATGAATGAAATTAAGGTTCGTTTTTACGCTGGTTGATTTCCTATCTTCCCTATTTCCGGACAAGAAATTTATACGGGACAAACAAGAGAGACATGAGTCATATAGACAAGCACTGCTTTAATCGAAGAAGCCGTTCCCGACGTAATAAGACATTTTCATTACATTAGAAATTGCAGTGGATCGCTCCATTATGTACATAATTGAATTGCATCTGCATTTCCCTGATATTGGTACTCCTTTATGGTTAAGCCGGGGACAGTTAAGCACATGAAGATCCCAGATTAGTTCTCCATTCCCAAATATTTTTGTGCCATTTTTTTTCCTTGGAAAATTTTTGTAGGTCACCATGACCGGTTCTTTAAAAAGAAAGTAATATCCTGTATTCGTTAATCGAGATCATGTTTTGGTAAATTTTACATCACTATCATGTATATATAGTTGGTTAAGCTTTACACAGTTTCATTCCTTTACGAATGTACATATGTATTAGGATTACACATTACCAGTACACTGTTCCCGTGAGGATCCGGGTTAGAATAGATCCTCAATACCCTTGCTTATAAGAGGCAACTAAACTGGGCGGTCCTTCGGATGACACCGCAAAAACCGAGGCCCCGTGTCACCGCAAGTGTGGCACGATAAAGACCCCCCCCCCCCCCCTGCTCAAAGGCCGTAAGTGCCAAGCATTGACCCAATTTGCAGCCATTCACCGGCAATGGTGACGTCTCCATATGAGTGAAATATTCTCGAGTGTGACATTAAACAATTCACAACCAACCAACCAGTACACTGTATATGATATACATGTATTATTAAATGTGAGGCAAAATCCATGATGCTTTACTTACATAGGTAGGAACCAAATGCAGGGGACGGATCCAGGAATTGCGTTTTCGGGGGGCGCCACTTTATGAGGCTGGGGGTCGCCTTGATACCCCCAGGGGACGAAGCTCCTGGATTTTACAGATTTTATAAGGCTTGAAATATGTCTCGTATTTAGTCATTTGTACTTTTTAAAACGGTGAAATTAATAAAATGACGCAAATTTTAAGGGTTTTTGATTAAAAAAAAAAAAAGTAAGCTCTCCCAATAAATTAATTAAAGAAATCAAAAGATTTTATCATTTATTTCTCCGGGAGTGGAAGAAATAATTGCTTCTTTTATCGTTTAGTACATTTTTCTAAACAAGATACCTCGATTTACTTTAAATTTGAAAATTTTAGGGGTCGCGGGCTGGCTGCTCCCCCCCCCCCCCCCCCCCCTGAATCCGCTACTGAAAAGAATATATAGAAAACTAAAATCGGAATGTAACAAGTAAATCATAATAATGATTTGAATAGAATAAATCAAAATGAATGCTCATGTACATCAAAGTCACCGTATTACTAAAAATGTATTAATCTTGTTAGCACGCACTTGGTTAAGCTTATTTCAGTTTCTATTAATTTCCAAACGGTTGGCGACAAAAATGCTATTTCCGTTGGTTTCGTTACATTCGTCGATAAAAAGGATTGTAATTGCTAATACTTTGGAAGTTATTCTAGTGGAGTGTGAATACCTGTTGTAAGTTTACGGGTTTTCTTTGAAATGGGTTTTTCATATTTAATCTTCGTAATCTATCAATTAAAGACCTGTGAGGGCGGCTTAATCTTTGACATATTTGCGTGAACATTTCTGCACTGTTATATAGAATAAGCATCAAATCAATAACTTACTGTTCATTCCTAAACGCCCATACATTATGAACAGGAGACACTCCCTTAGTAAAATTGATTTCGTAATATTTTTAGTTCTTATGAAAATTACTTCAAAAGCTATAATAAATTACTCAAGCAGAAACGACGGGTCGATATATTCATGTACATGTACAGATCGACTATATACAGATACTATTGCCTAAATTTCAAAGCAATGATTTACCTCCACTTGTCGTTGGTAGTTTTCAAGTGTTTATTTGACGCATTGTTAATATTTTATCTTTGCTTCATTTTGTTTGATTACATAAGGCAGATCTTTCTTCGTTAGAGATGCTATTCATCTCCATTTTCCCCTGTTTGTATTTCAAATCATAACATTTTGATAAGGAACACCTGGGTTGTGTTAACCTTCAGTTGTGTATTCTTCGTCTGCGAGTTGTCTTCCACAGATCGACCTGGATGGTACCATCTATCCAAACAATGTGTTGAAAAGAAATGCAACTTTTAAAGTTGCTTCTTTAATATTCCACCTGTTTCGTTTGTGACTGTCTTTTTTTTTTTTTTACACCGTCAATGGTGACGTTTCCATATGAGTGAAAAAGTTATCGAGAGGGACGTTAAACAATATACAGTCAATCTTTTTAAACCATGTACAACCCAACTCAAGGATACTCAATCCTTTTGTACAGTATTTGTTTAATGCGGAAATCGGAGCCTATGGAAACAAAAGGTTTCTATTTTTTTTCTATTCTGATAGCATTATATCCAAAGGACCTATGCACTGGTTGTGGCGAATCCCACGTGATCTGTTGATGCAGCGGAGTGATCAAAATAGTAGGTTTATTTGAGGAACATTCGTGGACAGTAATACCACCAAACTCACCATTCACGAAAGTTTTGATTATTTCTCAATTTTTTTTTATGTTTTCGACACTTCTGATAACTCATCAAAGATCATAAACGCTAACAGATTTGAAAATTAAAACCTAAGGACTACTGTGCCATATTTCCCTGTACGGTTGAATGCTCTTTTCAACGGCCAACATGTTGGTGTGGAGGTTCGGGTTTAAGGTGTTCTGTTGTTATAATGGGAGAGTTACTCTGATGGATGCGGTGTAGATTTGTTCAGAGTTTTTTAAGAGCTTAAGGTGAAGTGGCACAAATGTTGACGTATGTTAGACAGTATTTTGCCAACATCTATCGCTACAAGGTTGTTAAGATGTTGCCTGAAAGAACCCATTTTAACAAATCAAATGTTTTCCATACATTAGAATGTACATTTCATTTTAGCTGGGTCAGTCAGTAGAGCGCTAGCTTTGTAAGGGATGTCCAGATTCAACCCAAGGCAGTGACAGACCCGATTCCCTGAAATACCCGGTACGTACAACATATGTAGCGCCTGCTCTTTCGCTAAGCGATCGGCGTTAGAAATGAAATTTTCACCTCTTTCGGATGTGACCATTTCCATATCACGGTGGACATAGTAGGTGCGATAAAGAAACATCGTTGTCAAAGGTCTACAAGACCTACCCGTAGCTATCTATCTAGCATAGATCTAAGAAAATGATGAAAAACGAATTAGTAAAGTCAATGAAGGCAAAACATTTTACAGCATACTTGTGAAGCACGATTTTAGATATATATCGAAGTTTATATGGTCCGTCGAGATATTATTGTCGCAAAAGGTACATTTCAGAGGCAGTTTTGTCATTGATTTGTTGTCTTTGGGTGTTTGCTCTCAACCAAAATAACGCATTAAATTGGTGTTTCTCGCTAATAAATGTGTTGAACTAAATTTTAATGCAAATAAAGACTAGACCCATAAACCATTAGCACTTTGATAGATGCAACGCTTGTCAATATTTTCCCATTTTGTCTCGTTTCCCGAATAGCCACACCATTTAAAGCGCTAGACTCACTTCCGGTAGTCACAATTCGATAACTGAAGAACAGGTACATGTAGATCTAGTGGTTTATTTTTTCGGTTTTTTATGATTTAATCGAATTGAATATTTATAAGACGATGAACATTTGTATCTCTTTATGATCTTATGAAATCTGTAGGAATGAATTAAGGTAGATCCACCACCATGTGATGTCTTAATTGCAAAATCTTTCTTGTATGTCCTTTGTACAACGGTTTCCTTGATATCCTTAATAAATTTATGTATAATTATAAAGTAGCAGTTTGAAACTGTTGAAATTGATAATTCACATGAGGGTAGAGCTACCTTAAATTACTTTGTTACGATTAGGTGCCCCTATATAAAAATGTGAAATGTAATTTAAAAGCTCGACACACTCGGTATTCCAGCAATTTTCCATTGAACGTAAAAGTAATATTTCACGCATTCAGACACGAAGACGTCTACACTGTGGTGTGTCACCTATCTCAGTTATAACAGGATTAGAATATCGACACAAGCTAATACAGCTAGTAAACCACAATTACAGAGAGCATCGGAGGCATCCATTGTTAATACCAGTGAAAATTTCAGCCTCATTAGAATTCCTCTCACCGATACCGAGTATGTAGAATGATTTCATAGTGGTCCTTTTTTCAGGCCCTGACAATATTTATGTATTGTACAAATATATCTTTAAATTGCACTGTGATCGATTGGTTGGATTGTATACAGAAAACTTTGAATATCAGGTTTGTATCAAATATATGGCACGAACAAGGTCACAATATAAATGTTAAATGGATATTTTCTGTTATTAAACAAACATTACAAGATCAATTTATACAAGTGGTCCAGTGATGTAAATGATTCTTCAAAACGACAAGTGCACGGAATTTTAAAACAAAAATTCGGTTTTGAAAATTTTATGTTATCTCCAAAATTCAGGATTTTTTAAAATTCGTACTACAAATCACCGTTTACCAGTAGAGATTAGGAGAT
>NC_079168.1:35421046-35643546 GCF_947568905.1 Ostrea edulis
TAGGTCAAATGCTGTCTAACGTGTTTCATACCAATTGTTAATTATTTCTTTACATACTGGATTTGACTATAGATTACTCTGTTTACCTGATCAAAGTACAAGGCTCGTGGTGGGTGTGACCGTTGAACAGGGGATAATTACTCCTCCTAAACACCTGATCACACCTCTGGTATGTTGAGGGTGTCGTGTTTGTTCTGAATTTTGTATTCTTTATAGGAATTATAAATTATAAACGGGATTCGTACCATGTCTTAAAAATGAAAAGTTTAAATGTCTCAAATACATCTTTGCGATAGTTTTTGAAATTTATTTTTGTTTCTACGTTTTACACGAATCAAATACCATCATATTATTAATTAAATACCATCATATTATTAATTAAATATCGAAATATTTTTGTACCACAATCGTCTCCATGCCTTTTTGAGGTATCTAATGCATAATCGTTATAGTTTTACACATTCTAGGTACATAATATATTTGTAAATATGCACTCTAATAGTTTATATCACGTAACAACTTAATATAAATGCCAGAAAGTGTTTACATGTATTATAATGCATTGCAATCTATTTTTATTTAGTTATCTCCCCATGTTCAAAATTGAGAGAAAGTTCATCAAATTGTGTTTGGTGATATTTTTCTGTTTTGATTATAATAAACATATTTTTATGCATCTTTTTACCTAGAGCTTTCTTGAGAATTTGTTTTAAGTATCAGGTATATGATATAAAAATGCATTTCTCATGGGCCTCAATGATTGATCAAGTAGCTGGAAATAGTTTTAAAGTACATGATTATGTTTAGAAAAAAATCCTAAGGAATTATCACCTGTATTGATTACATTTTATGTTAAACTATGGATTTTCAATAAGAATTTATCTTCTGATCAAAACTTTTTATCTAAAAACCCAGGTTACCCTGGTACAAAGCTGTGTTTTCTTTTATGCACAATTGTTTAAATTGTATGTTGTATTTTCACCCATAAAGAGACGTCGCCAGGTTTTGTTTTACTAGCTTAATGATACTTTAACAGGCATATTATTTGAAAAGTTTTACATGTTAGGGAATGTAACACATAGTAAATATGGATGAAAACGGAACCCAACAGATATTAATAAGTTCAGTTTCAATGCTCTTTCACCTCACAATAGCTGAAGTGAAGGGATGATGGAGCTCCCCAATTACCATATAACACGATAAGATATTCCCACACGCACGGTTAAAGTCAAAGATCGGGTTTTGAACCAAGATTTCTTTTGACAGTTAGATATTGATTTATTTGCTCAAACAATTGAACAATATTATGGCAGAAGATGGGCTTTTATCATGAGCAGACCGCTGGCTGAAGGATCACATCATATTCACAGACATGTCGTAGATCGAAATCATTGCTATGAAAATTGATCCTGAAATCCCGTAGATGTATATGGTATGCTCGAAGATAGGACTGTGCTGTAAGACATGAATTCTCCCTCAAAGGAAATTCTAGTCCCCTCCAGCGAAAACAATATCGATTCTCACCAATAGAAAATATTGTCCATAGTGAGATGTGTTACTATTTTTAAAGATGGTTTTCACTTGCCTTCCTGCTTTCTCATCGTCTGTCTTAGTCATGTCTTTAATCGTTGTCCAATGAGCATTACATCATAACTAACTCTGTCACATACATGGCAATATGACAATGAGCATTACATCATAACTAACTCTGTCACATACATGGCAATATGACAATGAGCATTACATCATAACTAACTCTGTCACATACATGGCAATATGACAATGAGCATTACATCATAACTAACTCTGTCACATACATGGCAATATGACAATGAGCATTACATCATAACTAACTCTGTCACATACATGGCAATATGACAATGAGCATTACATCATAACTAACTCTGTCACATACATGGCAATATGACAATGAGCATTACATCATAACTAACTCTGTCACATACATGGCAATATGACAATGAGCATTACATCATAACTAACTCTGTCACATACATGGCAATATGACAATGAGCATTACATCATAACTAACTCTGTCACATACATGGCAATATGACAATGAGCATTACATCATAACGAACTCTGTCACATACATGGCAATATGACAATGAGCATTACATCATAACGAACTCTGTCACATACATGGCAATATGACAATGAGCATTACATCATAACGAACTCTGTCACATACATGGCAATATGACAATGAGCATTACATCATAACGAACTCTGTCACATACATGGCAATATGACAATGAGCATTACATCATAACGAACTCTGTCACATACATGGCAATATGACAATGAGCATTACATCATAACGAACTCTGTCACATACATGGCAATATGACAATGAGCATTACATCATAACTAACTCTGTCACATACATGGCAATATGACAATGAGCATTACATCATAACTAACTCTGTCACATACATGGCAATATGACAATGAGCATTACATCATAACGAACTCTGTCACATACATGGCAATATGACAATGAGCATTACATCATAACGAACTCTGTCACATACATGGCAATATGACAATGAGCATTACATCATAACTAACTCTGTCACATACATGGCAATATGACAATGAGCATTACATCATAACTAACTCTGTCACATACATGGCAATATGACAATGAGCATTACATCATAACTAACTCTGTCACATACATGGCAATATGACAATGAGCATTACATCATAACTAACTCTGTCACATACATGGCAATATGACAATGAGCATTACATCATAACTAACTCTGTCACATACATGGCAATATGACAATGAGCATTACATCATAACTAACTCTGTCACATACATGGCAATATGACAATGAGCATTACATCATAACTAACTCTGTCACATACATGGCAATATGACAATGAGCATTACATCATAACTAACTCTGTCACATACATGGCAATATGACAATGAGCATTACATCATAACGAACTCTGTCACATACATGGCAATATGACAATGAGCATTACATCATAACGAACTCTGTCACATACATGGCAATATGACAATGAGCATTACATCATAACGAACTCTGTCACATACATGGCAATATGACAATGAGCATTACATCATAACGAACTCTGTCACATACATGGCAATATGACAATGAGCATTACATCATAACGAACTCTGTCACATACATGGCAATATGACAATGAGCATTACATCATAACGAACTCTGTCACATACATGGCAATATGACAATGAGCATTACATCATAACGAACTCTGTCACATACATGGCAATATGACAATGAGCATTACATCATAACGAACTCTGTCACATACATGGCAATATGACAATGAGCATTACATCATAACGAACTCTGTCACATACATGGCAATATGACAATGAGCATTACATCATAACGAACTCTGTCACATACATGGCAATATGACAATGAGCATTACATCATAACGAACTCTGTCACATACATGGCAATATGACAATGAGCATTACATCATAACGAACTCTGTCACATACATGGCAATATGACAATGAGCATTACATCATAACGAACTCTGTCACATACATGGCAATATGACAATGAGCATTACATCATAACTAACTCTGTCACATACATGGCAATATGACAATGAGCATTACATCATAACTAACTCTGTCACATACATGGCAATATGACAATGAGCATTACATCATAACTAACTCTGTCACATACATGGCAATATGACAATGAGCATTACATCATAACTAACTCTGTCACATACATGGCAATATGACAATGAGCATTACATCATAACTAACTCTGTCACATACATGGCAATATGACAATGAGCATTACATCATAACTAACTCTGTCACATACATGGCAATATGACAATGAGCATTACATCATAACTAACTCTGTCACATACATGGCAATATGACAATGAGCATTACATCATAACTAACTCTGTCACATACATGGCAATATGACAATGAGCATTACATCATAACTAACTCTGTCACATACATGGCAATATGACAATGAGCATTACATCATAACGAACTCTGTCACATACATGGCAATATGACAATGAGCATTACATCATAACGAACTCTGTCACATACATGGCAATATGACAATGAGCATTACATCATAACGAACTCTGTCACATACATGGCAATATGACAATGAGCATTACATCATAACTAACTCTGTCACATACATGGCAATATGACAATGAGCATTACATCATAACTAACTCTGTCACATACATGGCAATATGACAATGAGCATTACATCATAACTAACTCTGTCACATACATGGCAATATGACAATGAGCATTACATCATAACTAACTCTGTCACATACATGGCAATATGACAATGAGCATTACATCATAACTAACTCTGTCACATACATGGCAATATGACAATGAGCATTACATCATAACTAACTCTGTCACATACATGGCAATATGACAATGAGCATTACATCATAACGAACTCTGTCACATACATGGCAATATGACAATGAGCATTACATCATAACTAACTCTGTCACATACATGGCAATATGACAATGAGCATTACATCATAACTAACTCTGTCACATACATGGCAATATGACAATGAGCATTACATCATAACTAACTCTGTCACATACATGGCAATATGACAATGAGCATTACATCATAACGAACTCTGTCACATACATGGCAATATGACAATGAGCATTACATCATAACGAACTCTGTCACATACATGGCAATATGACAATGAGCATTACATCATAACGAACTCTGTCACATACATGGCAATATGACAATGAGCATTACATCATAACGAACTCTGTCACATACATGGCAATATGGTTGCTTTGTAACTAATACTGACGAAGAACAATCTGTGAACAACCTTTTAAAAGGGTAAACTAATGCTATTTTTTAAAACTGAAGCTACAAAACTAAATATATATATATTCTTCATTTTGAGGATGATGAAACTGGGAGAGCTAGGATTTCATCATCCTAGCAAACCACGGTTTTGAGTCCACTCACGCTCCCTCATGGAGAGAATCGAGTAGAAGCACCCGTGGGTAACCGACGATGGGATTTCTTAAACTAGAAATTTATTTTGAATTTCCAAAGTCGTTCTTGCTTTTAATTGTGGATCCGTTTCACCCAGTGTCGATCTTGTAGATTATGATTTTTAAAAACATAAAGGACGAACTCTTAGATATTACACTTCTTATTTTTAAAACTGAAATCTAGTTCACTAAGTTCCAACGAAGGGAAAACGTTATACGTGTTGTAACAAGTTACTAATCTCATTTGTAGTTAAAATGAATCCCAGTCTCGTGTCAGGAAGAAATTTCCCTATTTGAACATGTTAACGTAACACATTCGGGAGTTTACCACAGAAAGCTTTGAGCTAATTAGATCGATCTTCAGCAGAACCGTGGATGCTTGGGCTTCCTAAGTAAGCACTCTAACAATTCTACAGCCAAGTCGTACATGGTCTGTATGAATCTGCGAATACGCCTTCCAGTAATTTCCTGCATATTAAGTACCCCGTGTCTGTGATCTTTCTTTGAACAGGAGTAATATCGTGTTCAGAGAATTACAAGTATATAGGCTTTTCCGGGTTGAATTGCTTGCAAAGCTCTACAAGATCCTGTGGAATTAATATCACGGTGTCATCCTGTTCTTACTGCCGTTTTATGAATTTTTGATGCTCGCTCTAATTGTTGTTCACGGTGATACTTCTCCCGTGTTGTAACATTCAGCAAAACTTCGACATAATTTATGGCTATATCTGTATTTTTATTGAAATTAGAGTATACTGAAATGATAAAACACACAAATTTATAAAATATCACATTAGAAATTCCTAGAGAGAATCCCATCATCATTGGAAGCACGTTTTTGTGGGTATCTATATCTATATACTTCATGTACTAAATGAATAAATGTCACGATTCTCTACCTAAACGGTAGCTTTAGTTACTTCCTTAAGTGATCAATATATTACAATTTTTTGTAACATTAAACCTTTTAGAATCATTAACTGACAAATTCATGTACATGTAATTAACAAATAATGATTAAACAAAAAACGCATATCGAATTATGATTTTGACTGCGGATGGCTCCGTTTGCCTGATAGGAGAGTGGGGCTCGCGGCGGGTGTGGCCGGTCGGTGGGGATGCTTACTCTTCCTGGGACCTGATCCCACCTCTGGTGTGTCTAGGGGTCCGTGTTTGTCCAACTCTCTGTTTTGTATTGCTTGTAGGAGTTATGAGATTGATCACTGTTCGTTATCTTCACCTTGCATATAGGAGTTATGAGACATTATTTGTCGAAATGCGCATCTGGTGCATCAAAATTGGTACCGTATAAGATTTACATTGATAACTGTTCGTTATCTTCACCTTTCATGATATAAGGCAATGCCATTACCTTATTGAATATATTAATCCGATCAGGTCAAAGAAATTCCAAACTATACACAGAATTCCATTATTAAAAATTTCGGGTTTTTATTTTGTGTATATGAATAATCAATCGTAAATTTAAGTGCAAGTCTAGAAAATCACTTAAAAATTGAGACCAGGTTGAACTTTGAGAGAGAGAGAGAGAGAGAGAGAGAGAGAGAGAGAATGAACCAGTTATGAATATATTTACCGTTTGGATTTGGCATTGGAAGACAAACCTCACATTCGTGTTTCACTGAAAAGGTGATCTATCTCTTTCAACATTAAATGGGTAGGGTGGTTGTAACCCACCCCATCCCGCCCCAGGTAATTTCGCCAATTGAGCTTTCATCTGCTAAAATATCTGCATGAATTCATCGGAATCATTGTAGACAGAGAAGGCGAACTAACATGTTTGATGAATGAAACTTTTTGCGGACTGAAAAAAGGGAGGGGACTACCTAAAGTCGTTCCTTGATGAAAAGTAGGGAAGGGGGATAAGTCGTTGATTAATGACCACCCCCTTCCCCAGGTCTCAACGCCTACATAATGCAGTCAACGGAATACAAAATTCAGAAAGACAACGGATGAGTTTTTCAGTCTCAACTTCATGTAAAAATCCCTAAAGATCACCAGCCCCAATTCAATTTCCCACGCTAGATGTAATAACGAATTTATCTGTGCTTTATATTTTAGTAGTATTTACTTATAGGTAAAGATCCACATATTTAGGCCCAAGGCCGTAAAAGAGTGTGTTTTCGTTTCATAGTGCCAACACCTGCCGAGACACGGGACCTCTGCTTACATGTACAAGTATAAGGTCTCATACGAAATATCCGAAACCTTTTAAATGGATGTTTAAGGAATAAATTTCATTTTTGAAAATAGATGAAGGCGTGGCTTGTGACGCTGTACGCCAGCCTACTTCTGATGAACAGCGCTACCCCTCACGTATTTTCAAACATTAAATTCAATTTTTTATATTTACATTTTACTTTCATTTCTGTCTAAATTCCCAGCCGTTCAAAAGGTCATACTATAGTTATGAAGATCCATATGCACATCATTCACATTTATGAAGAAATGGCTATCATTTCAATTGGTAAAGATATCAAAGACAAAAACATTGGAAATGTTATACTGAAATATCGCTGAAATCTCTACTGAAATATTTAGTTAAAGCTTTGGATATTATTCAATCCAGAGAAAACATAGTTGTCAAAAGTTGGCACGCAATAATATTTATGGCCATTCCAGGAACCGTATGATCATTTAAATCATCAAATGTTTGAAGTCTTCAGTGATGAAAGCAATTCAAGGTCGTTCTCCTTAAACGAAAGTTTTGTATGATTTCTTTCACATTATCTCTATACAGGTACATAAATTTGCTTCAATCAAACTCCCATGTCCACTAAAATGTTTGAATCGCCTAAATGAACATATGTATCTGAAGTGGTATCCGAATCACGGAACATCGATATCCCACTGAATCGTTAAGACACCATGTTCGTATTGCCAAGTCTCTTTATCTAAATTTTCCATAATATTCAAAGATTATACAAATGAAACATTATTTTAAGAGATTTATGAGGGCAAAGTAATCCCGAATACGATTTGCTGTAAGTGTGGTCATGTTCCTAGAAGCTCATTAAAATACTCAGATTTTCAGACCTTCTCTGTCACAATTCACATTACACTCTTGGTTGGCCTAAGCAATTTATATGTCGTGGCTATGCTAATTCCTGGTGAAAGTCATTCGGTGGTAGTATAATGTAAAACATGGATTAATCACGCTATCACGGACTAAATCAACGTCAGGAATCGTCTCCGTGACTCCGACAAAGTAATGATATACATGTCATAAGTTAGGATCTATCAAGGACACTCGATATGGCAATACATAAACGAATAATTTTCTTCATGCATGACGCATTCATAAGATTTAAAACATCGTACATTTGAGACACGTCTTTGATAGCATGATACATAAATCAATGATTGGGAAAATTGTTGTGTTCTTTGGGGGAAAAAATTGCTATTACAAATTTGACGTCAGAAGGATCGTAACCCAACACCTGGATATATTCACTTACAATGCAGGCGAACGAAACATAGTATCTGGATATATTCAATTACAATGTAGGCGAACGAAACTTAGTACCTTGAGATATTCGCTGGAGATATTAACTTACAATATTGGGGTCTGAAGATATTCACTTACAATATAGGGGCTTGAAGATGTTCACTTACCATGTAGGCGGTCACAGATTGACACCTGAAGATATTCTCTTACAATATAGGAGGATGCAATTTACACCTGGAAATATTGTAGGAGGACATGTGCGTGTAGTCTGATACGTGGATGTATTCAATAGAATGTAGGAGGCTGCAATTAACAGCTGGAGATACTCATTTACATTGCGATAGAACATGCATTCGTTTTGAAAAGACAAATATCAGTATACATTTCAAACTGGAAGACCGGCAGGAGCGGGAATCCTCGAAGTAGGTGTGTTCATATTTGTATTTTCTATCCAAAACATATCTCGAAAAAAAAAACACGAGTAATTGATGTATTCGAGTAGGAGGTAAATGATCTATTTAGACCAGTTAACAAATAGACTTTTTTTCCGAGTGGTTTGCGTGGCAGTAAGTCCTAAGCGGTTTTTGAGTGCTGGATTTCTTGTAATTGATAAAATTAGTGAAATCTGACGTGATTCAATATTACCATGGCCTCCCTCTGTCCCTTTCTATTAGAGAGAAAAATGCAATTGTCTCATATTTGAACATCTTGTCGTTTTCAGTTAATTGAAACTTCTGTACGAAAAAAATAAATAATTGAACGTGATGATCTCTTCGTCATTAACTAAACTGAATGAAACGGAAATTGGACTACCCTAATGAATTAAACAACGTATTGCTAGGATAACTTCATTATGCCAGTTTCATTCTTGTGTTCAGCATGTTAGTATTTATAACGAAAAAATGAAATATTTGCTGAATAATCTGATGCTATATGACAGGAGGTTAAGCACAGTTGACTGAATGTAGCACGTGTAGTAGCGCAGTGTACTATTTATCCCACAAGGTCATCACCAGGCTATTACAACAGTGTTGAAGGTGCATGGTTACGGCTAGATCTGAAAACTTTCAATTTTTATTTATCAGTTTAGATATATTATCAGTGGTATTTGTTTTCCTCAACCAATACCTGACTGTCTGTTGTTCAGTTACGTGTTGTAAAGCTCATAATTCTTTGGCTCGTGCCTTATTAGTTAATGTATATAACTTAAAGTCTTCATTAATGATTCCTTTTTAATCATATAATTATTCATATGTTTGTTATGACTACAGTTAAACTATTCGTTACGTTTGTTACTACTCACTGTGTTGAAAATATGAAATTTGCTGAACAACCATTACTTAAAATTACATTTGGCTATTGCATTGTAATACCTGTTACTCGTACACGGTATGTAAAGTCACATTTAGTGTTTAGTGGACTGTTTGAAATGCCCAATATAATGGATTGTGAACAACGAAAATAAAATTATGTTGACCAATTCATGGATGTGTCACTTTAAGTTATGTGGAGGGGTTAAACTATAGGCGCTTGGACATCGAATATACATACATGCAGTGTTTATGGAAATGTGTTTGCGTTTCAGAAAGATAGCATCTGTATTTGCAAGGGAAAATAACCTTTAATTACAAATTATCTAAAAATATCTGAAGAAAATGGTTTGCCATGCAAAAGCAGCACAAGTATATAGTGTTGTAATTATGCTTTAAGAGCTTTGTTGATATTCTTGTGAAGAATTATCTGAAACTAGACATAAAAGCTTTGAATTTATACTAATTATGATACATATCTAGATGTATTATTTTGACCTGGTGGTGCTTTTGATTGAAATGTTTAGATAAAATATGTAATTATCTCTTGTTTGATTGTAAAACCCACGCGCACTGGCTGCAAGGATCTAACGTGTCACTGAGCCACAGCCAGGTTATCAATAGGTCAGACTGCATACTGGAGATTAATCAACAGATGAAAATGACCTACATGTACACGTAGTTCTAAATGAAACATAATCAAACTTGAGGGGGCATTTGCAAAAAGTATTTGACATTATGTGCATTTTGAGAGAATGCAATGCAATAGGTGCTAAATTTCCTGTTTTGGCGTAATTTTATATTACGAGTGTTTGTATTCTGCAATAATGAAAAACAAAATCAATGTATAACGATGGAATATTGAACAATTTTGAATGATTTAAATCAACATAAATGTTTATTGTTAAATGACGATGAAAATGAAGTTGATCAAATTCACATGGCTGGTGTATGATTAGAAACTGACCTTTTTGCTCTTGACACTTTTTTCAAGAGTTATCCGTATCGTATAGTCATGACGAGCAAAGAAGTCTTCATCAGATTTTGAAATTTATGGACCGTGGGCCAAGGGTCTCAGGCGCCAGGTCAAGGCTAAACGTAGTTACATGTACATGTAGGACGAGCCTAAATACGTAAGGTATAGTGAAAATGCATCAAATCTTTAAAAGATCTTTATTATTATCGCAAATCTTTATATTTGCGATAATATAGCTTGAACAATGATAATTTAAACTTAACTCACCCGAGTTTGAAGGTGACGTGAACCTTTTACTGTTCACATATTCATCTTCTCAATACTTAGGGGTGTGTGTAGTACATGTATTTTGTATTGGGGTGCGTGGAAAAATAATTAAAATACCAAGGTTCTGCCCTGAGGCCCGTAGTGGGTGAAAGACAAAACCCTGGTGGCGTTCCGGTGGACAAAGGCTAGCTACTGGTACATTTCGTTTATTTCAAACAGGAAATTTTGCATAAAAATTAGGTATTTTTCTTTCATAACCTTACCGTCATGTATAGATTCCTACATTATGAATACGGCGAAATAGTTCTATGTACAATGTAACATGAATATGAGGAAACATCCTCTATATACAGTGTAACATATATGTGAGCATGGGCATTGCTTGCTAATGATTCCGATCTGAAGATTAGAGTCCTGGACAAGCGAAGATGCATACCGGTAGACATGGGATTGTGACGCTCATATTACAATTTTCTTCCTTTTACCAATTCATTGACAAAATTCTTTTTATATATAATTTTCTCCCGACATCAATTTTTCTCCGATTTATAATTTTTAAAATCAATAAGATTCAAGAAATGAAAGGTAACTGGATTTCGACGGGTTCTAAATTCTATGAAGAGCGACAAAGTTGTGCTGATTTTAACAAAACTTACAAAAATGTTTGCGCTATATATAGGTTTAAACAAAGTATTCTAAAGAACCAATCAAATTAGAAATTAGCAAAACTTATTTAAAGATCTGATATAAAGTTGGAGTATATCCTTATATAAAAGTTCATGATACTTAGGTGGGAGAAGTGTATCTTTATACATAAGTCTACGGTACTTAGGTGGGAGAAGTGTATAATCTCTATAAATTAGTCTACGATACTTAGGTGGGAGAAGTGTATCTCTATACATTAGTCTACGATACTTAGGTGGGAGAAGTGTATCTCTATACATTAGTCTACGATACTTAGGTGGGAGAAGTGTATAATCTCTATACATTAGTCCATGATATTTAGGTGGGAGAAGTGTATCTCTATACATAAATCCACGATACGTAGGTGGGAGAAGTATAGTCCACGATATTTAGGTTGGAGGAGTATATTCCTATTCAGAAGTCTACGAGATTTAGGTGGGAGAAATATATCTCTATACTTAAGTCTACTATATTTAAGTGGGAGGAGTTCACAGAGACATTGTCCGTATTCAAAGCTTTGTTTGGGAACTATTTTGTCTTGTATCGGCCAATTTACTCATAGACATACCAAATTATTTTGAATGGATTCAGGGATTTCTGAATTCATTTTTAACAAGATACTAGAAATTGTAAAAATAAGAGGATTACATTAAACAGATGATTCATTTCGAGGAAGCTCACTTCACGTTAGATATTATATGCTTTGGATATTTCAAGTAAATCCTCTTCCACGCCCCTGTAAATCCTACCATAAAATCCTCATGTCGTGACATTCTCATGTAGCTCAGATTCAAGTCATGATACCAGGGGCCTCGAGAACGGTGTTAAGTCTGACATAGTATTTTAAATGACTCTTTCTAGTCCTTGGCGGATTTAAGGGAAAGGGTGCAGCCCCCCCCCCCGTAAAATTTTCAAATTTTAAATAGGTAAATCGTGGTCTCTTGTTTAGAAAAATGTAAACGATAAAAGATGCAATAATTTCTTCCACTCCCGGAGAAATAAATGACAATTTTTATTTATTTATTGAATTACTTTTATTGGGAGAACTTACATCTTTTCCAAAACCCCTTAAATGTTGCGTCATTTTATTAATTTCACCTTGTTAAAATAGTAAAAATGACTACATAGGAGACATATTTCAAGCCCTATAAAATCTGTAAAATCCAGGGGCCCCTGCTTCTTCAAGTTGCGTCCCTAACAACAATTCCTGGATCCGCCCCTATCCCATATAGAATCTTTATCGAATGTAGAGACGTCACCAGCTTTTTTGGTAAAGTGCCACAGAGTTATCCATTCAGAGTGTAGGTTCTTTATTGTTCAAACGTGTGTCACACAGGACATCGGTGTTCAAAGTCTCATCCGAAAGACACGCGTCTAATTCCAAGCACTTGATGAGGGAACTGGGGCGGTTGGGGTTCGAAAGCAAACCTTCGGATCACGGTCAGAATTTCTGTCGACTAAAATACCATGACCGTTACGTTGGTAAATAAAAAAAAAATTGCAAGAAATTGTCGTCTCTAGAACCACATGAATTGTGAAACCAATATTCAAATATCCTCATATATTGTAGATTCAATTTAGTTCACAATGTGCCCTCCATAGTCTCTGACTTACGGTAGCTTCTATTGTCCTAGTGTATGAGATTTTTCTCTCTCTCTCTCTCTCTCTCTCTATCTCCTATTAACCACTAAAGTGATCATTTGGCTACAATGACTCAGATTGGTGGTCGGAAAATTTCAGGATTTTACATAAAAATAGCACCAATATCCACGAAAGTAATAGTGGTAACATGACAGTCATAGTGGTAGCGTGACGGTTATAGAACTTATAGTGGTATGTGACAGTTATAGTGGTACGTAAATGTTATAGTGGGATGTAACGTTTATAGTGGTCTGTGACAGTTATAGTGGTACGTAACGTTTATAGTGGTAGCGTGACGGTTATAGTGGTATGTGACAGTTATAGTGGTACGTGACGGTTATAGTGGTAGCGTGACGGTTATAGTGGTATGTGACAGTTATAGTGGTACGTGACGTTTATAGTGGTAGCGTGACGGTTATAGTGGTACATGATGTTTATAGTGGTACGTGAAGGTTATAGTGGTAGTGTGTCGGTTATAGTGGTACGTAACGTTTATAGTGGTAGCGTGACGGTTATAGTGGTACATGATGTTTATAGTGGTACGTGAATGTTATAGTGGTAGCGTGACGGTTATAGTGGTATGTGACAGTTATAGTAGTACGTGACGTTTATAGTGGTAGCGTGACGGTTATAGTGGTACATGATGTTTATAGTGGTACGTGAAGGTTATAGTGGTAGTGTGTCGGTGATAGTGGTACGTAACGTTTATAGTGGTAACATGACGGTTATAGTGGTATGTGACAGTTATAGTGGTACATGACGGTTATAGTGGTACGTAACGTTTATAGTGGTAGCGTGACAGTTATAGTGGTACGTGACGGTTATAGTGGTAGCGTGACGCTTATAGTGGTACCTGACGGTTATAGAGGTACATGACGCTTATAGTGGTACGTGATGGTTATAGTGGTAGCGTGACGGTTTTAGTGGTAGTGTGACGGTTATAGTGGTACGTGACGATTATAGTACATTTGTACGTGGCGGTTATAGTGGTACGTGACGCTTATAGTGGTACGTGACGCTTATAGTGGTAGCGTGACAGTTATAGTGGTACGTGACGCTTATAGTGGTACGTGACGCTTATAATGTTACGTGACGGTTATAATGGTACGTGACGCTTATAGTGGTAGCGTGACGGTTATAGTGGTACGTGACGCTTATAGTGGTACGTGACGCTTATAATGTTACGTGACGGTTATAGTGGTACGTGACTAACCGTGGTACGTGACGGTTATAGTGGTAGCGTGACGGTTATAGTGGTATATTTTAATCTTGGTACGTGACAGTGTTGTATAGTAGCCTTTCTCCCTAGCCATCTTTCCCTCCGGAAAAATGGCTATATACATGTAGTAGCCCCCCCCCCCCGGAAAAATGGCTATTTAGTAGATCTTCCCCCTCGGAAATGTGGCCAGATGACCCCCACGGAAAATCTACTATATAGTAGATGTCCCCCCTTCTTTTCATTCCGGTTACGTTTACGGCGGACCATTCCCATACATATTCTTTCCATTCTGAAATTAATCCTTTTCTGGCTATTCATTTCTTTTATATTCTTAATGGATAGTTAATTTCCGAATTCCCTTGATTGGGATGTTTGGAAATATATATTAATTCAACAAACATCGTTTCATTCAGTCGAATGTTATATAAAACGATCATATACGTATTTAGAATGTAAAATCAGAATAGTTCGTGCTTTTAAAAAAGCACCTATTTAGGCAACTCAGAATTTGTTAATTAAACGAATAAGTATTTATCATTCGAGCTCTCTCCAATGGATTAACACAAAAACTTCTCATACAGATAGTGGAGTAAACTTAAATTCTACAACTTTGTTGATTGCCTACCCCTGATTCCAAATTGCCGCTACTAAGGAATCAACTCGCTCTCTCGCTAGACATGGTTCTTTACATCTCATTAGGGGGAAGTGGGATTTTTCAATTGAATTAGATGTTTTTGAGAGGAAACTTTCCCCCAACTGTTCTCAGGTCATTGGTGGATTGATAGATGTGAACATGTTATCGATATAATCGTAATTATTCCAGGCGGTGCAACTCAGTCCCAGCTGTACTGCCAGTACTTTGATTTATACATATTCGTTTACAAAATTTCTCCATAGATGGATTTATTTTGAATATGACAGATGGACAACGTCATCATAATTTATTCCTATACGAAAAATATTCTGGAAAAGTTTTGATTTTAGTATGCATTCCTAAAACGTTTTTAGCTCGCTCAACTGAACTTTTCTGATCACCTCTTGTCCGTCGTCTGTCCATCTGTAACCTTTCCACATTTTCGACTTCTCCAGAACCACTGGACCAATTTCAACCCAACTTGACACAAAGCTACCTGGGGTAATGAGGATTCAAGGTTATTTAAATGAAAGGCCACAATAACAGCGAAATAGTAAAAGTGCATTGACAACTTTTAAAAATCTTCTTCTCCAAAACCACTGGGCCAATTTCAACCAAACTTGGTACAAAGCATTCTTATGTTAAATCTGTTTAAATGAAGGGTCATAGGGCATCTACAAGGGGATATAATAATCAAATAATGAACTTTTACCTTTGAATTTTTTTCAGAATCAAAGTACTGGAATAATGATAGTTTTGCTAAAGCTTGTTTATTGCTAGGACCTGCTGCTCATGTGAGCGATATTGCTTATGGGCCTCTTGTTACTTTTTAAGTTTCATATAAGAATTTTATAAAATTGTAGGATAGAATTATTCAAGTGTTAAAACTGCAGTCCTGCACTTGCATTTATGTGCGATTCTCTCTGTTTTGTGGGTTTTATTTTGGTAATATTCCTTTACAAAATTAATGCGACTATTCTTGAATGTTGCAAACTCATTTCTAGAATGCAACTGGAAATTTTATAAATATTCATCCAAAGGTGAATATAAGAGATTCACTAATTTTCTCTTTAATTTGTCTCCTTGTAAAATGCTAATACCTTGCTACTTGAGGAGCCGTTTTCGGAACATAAATTACGTAACTGTTCTCCGATACAGTTTAAAGTCTTAAATGAATTCAGTATAACATCTTATAAATACCATTTATAATAAACATTTTAGGTCACCTGGGTCACTCAGGTGACCTATTGCTATTGGTCTGCGTCAGTCGTCGTCCCTTGTCCATCGTCCGTCCAGCGTTAACAACTTCTCAAAAACTACTGGACCAATCTTTATCCAATTTGATATGTAACAGAAAATGTAAATTTCATGACCCACCATCCAAAGGGGCCTTAATGTCGGGGTAAAAACTGTAAAATTTATGCAATTCTTTAATAATCTTCTCCACTCCTAGGCATATAGCAGACTCACTGAATATATAGTAATGATGAGCCAGAAAGCCTCTACCAAAATTGTTAATTTCATGACCTCCTGGACAGGGGTTCCTGAGTTAGGGCGTGGCCATATTAGTCATATAGTGAAAATGCATTATTCCTTTAAAAATCTTCTCTACTACTAGGCAAATAACAGACAAACTGAGCATATAGTAATGATGGGCAAGGAAGCCTCTAACAAAATTGTAAATTTCATGATTTAACAAATTGTTTATTTTGTAAACCAGGTTGCAGGGTTTCAGGATGGGGGGGGGGGGTTAAAATGGTCAAAGAGAGTTAATGTTTATAATGCTTAAAATCTTATGTCTGGTACTTTTGATGTTATATAAAAACTAGATAAATAAAAAAATGAAAGATGAGGTGATCAAGATGCTGCCTACCCGAGTAATACTTTTGGGGAAAGACTTTGCTGGAGGGGAGGGCGTCTGAAATTCCGTGTATTAATCTGCCAAAATATATTGAGATATTGAACACTGAATGCTTTTGTAAAGAGGTTATATAATGCAGTCTACCAAATATTTCAATTGTAAAGGCTTTGGGGGATTATGCAAATAAGAGCCTTTCAGACAGGTCCATGCATGGGCTCAGGTGACCGTCAAGGCCTGTGGGCCTCTTGTTAATTCAAGATATCAATACAATTAAGACTGCAGAACATCATTGAACATAAAGATTTATTCTGATACATTGTGGTTCTAAAATGTATCTCTATGAAAATTCATGTATCTACATTTAAACAATCGGCAACATACACTTCGATACTCAGATCTATGCAATATCAATATTTGTTGTACAAAGCCTGACTGACTTTCCATAATCTGTTTTCTAAAATCAAAACCAGAAACGTGAGGGGGTAACCCTGCTATGGGGGATGATCTACTGTATAGTAGACTTCCCCCTAGGGGGAAATTCTACTATATAGCCATTTTCCCGGGGGGTAAAGCTAATATGTTGTACAGTGCAACCGTTGAGACGAGCGAAGCCCATTAAAATCTTGCAACACGACTTATAGACATTTTATCCGCCTCTTCATTTAACGCGGGAAATATAACGTGGTGGCTGTAAACAGTTACATAGTGACGTCATATTAGCTGCAATGTTTTTTCGTCTTCTCTTAAACCAAGCAAAACCAAAATGTTTGAAGCTATGAGAAAGCTTGTCTGGAATTTAAAAACGTTTATGGTACTTTCTAAACAATCTAATTATTTTAATTACGGGTTTGTCAATGAAGTATACCGCAGTGACGGCGACATTTTTTCGGAAGCATTATGGGTAATACTCATCTTTTTTCAGCTGATGAAGAGCAAATCACGTGACTCATATGTGTAATCATTAGAGCGAGCTCGTCGCGTCGCTTCGCGAGGTTCGCTCGCTACTATGGGGGAAAGGCTGCTATACAACAACGGTTATAGTGGCAATTCTAACAGAGATTTTCATACTTACGAGATGGCCTGTCTATTCTTGACGTTCCTGGTTAAGTTGGACTAGGTGTTTTCATAGCTACATGTATATGAAAAAGGTGAAGAATCCCATAACATGAAAAATCGAGAAGTAAAGGCAGAGTATATACAGACCGCTGGAAACAGCAGAGGTGGGGCCCGATGGCTGGTTACACCATGAACCCTATATCTTGATCAGGTAAACAGAGTAATCGTAGTCAACATCAGTATGCAAAGAATGGCCTAACAATCGGTATGAAGCACGTCCGATACGTGTAACGTACGACCCAACGACAACAGGCTGTATTCGCAAACAAGATCCTTATAATGACTATAGAATTTGCGAAATGCTGACTTAAACGAGACCGCTAAAACCCCTGTAACATCAACGTATTTGTGAGTAGCCTGCTTTTGTTTAGAAATTGATTATACTCGCGCGCATCGAATCAGATGGGAGATATAAACTCCATACGCAGGTGATAATGGAATATTGCTACACAATATGAGAAGTTGACGATGGAGAAGCTGAAGTCATTTCGTTTGTCATAAAGTGTTGTATTACATTGCTGCATGTATACTAGAATATACATGTACATCTTCGAGTGAAAACGACTGCCTTCGTCTCTGCCACCATTCAGTACTACTGCTGGGTGTCAGTTTTGTCATTTTCTTCTCAAAGTATTGGAAAGGACAGTTTCTGATTCATAAAATAAAATATGATTGGAATCATAAATTGGGGCCCAACTACAGACTAATGCAAATTGTCAATATATATGTGCATATATATATATATATATATATATATATATATATATGTATATATACATGTATATAGTTTTTCATTACATAACATAGATATCAATACCTCATATTTTATACTTTCAACCCTCTGCACCTTCCCTTCAGCGACTCCCCGATGGTTTTTTATCCTCCTTTTTAAAAAAATGAAAATAAAACTCTGTTACACATATTGTCTTCCAGTACCATCCTTTGGAAGCCTAAACGGATCATGTCTCACGGAAAATGTTCTTGCGTCCCCTTTGCATATATATCATGAACTCAAACGATATTAGAATCTACAATCCATACGGAATGTCAATAGTAAAGATTGGTGCATTTCCGCTGTACATCTACTTCAGATCGCTTTAAAGGCTCGGGGTCTGCAGTGACTCATTACTCCGAGACATTTAAGTTTGAGATCTGTAGACAGTTTCAAAAACTATTGTCAACATAAATTCTGCATCAGATATAATGCAAATACTTTTTTTTCTCTATTAGATTTTGTTTCAGTCAGTATATATAATGCTCAGCAAAGCCTTTTCTTGAAATGATTCAGATCCTTTCGCCCCAACGTCAAACGACTTTGGATGCCGTAATAAGTTCGAGCAGAAAAGCTTCAAAATCAACAGACTCCAACGAAAGAAAGTCTCAAAAACACCTCACTTTAATTTTGTTGTATTTTTATACCCCCCCCCCCCCCGCAACTTGTAGACGCAATGGTTTCCGGGCTCTAAAGCATTATCCTTTCCACCTACCGTCACCATATCATATATATGGACTACCCATGGGATGAAGATGTTCCCTATCGATTTTGGGGTCAAAAGGTCAAAGGTCAAGCGCACTGGACATCGAAGTAGCAATATGGTTTCCGGGCTCTAAAGCGTTATCCTTTCCACCTACAGTCACCATATCATACATATGGACTACCCATGGGATGAAGATGTTCCCTATCGATTTTGGGGTTAAAAGGTCAAAGGTCACGCGCACTGGACATCGAAGTAGCAATATGGTTTCCATTTAAATTCTTTAATGGCTTTTTTCATCGCATGGAGATGCTGTTTTCCTAGATACCTTTTGAATCATAATACTGAAGTTTTACCTATTACCAACACCCTTTGCGAGATTGGGGTAAGCGGGGGGTATTCTTAGTGAGCATTGCTCACAGTACCTCTTGTTCGTTTTTGGAAAGTCTATACTGACAATTAGCAAGAAGGGCAGCTATTTTATTACTACTGGCTGGCTAAATGGAATCTTGAACCATTTGTCATGTTCGTTTTAATCTCATCTGTTCGACATCCTCTAGTGTTTTTATACGCCCGTCTTTAGACAGGACGTATTATGGTACAGCGATGTCTGTACGTCCGTCCGTTCGGAGTTTTCTCTTTATAATTTCATTTCCCTTTCACATATCATGCTGAAACTTGCTGTGTAGCTTCTTTGTGGGTCACTCTAGATCATACTGCAATTTTGATCCATTTCGACCTTTTTTTCAGGAGTTTTGCCCCTTTATTTGGAAATAATTATTATATGGAGGGTACATAATTTGTCCGCCCTACTCCTCCCAGTTTTCTAGTGAGAGCCTTCTTATTTTGTGGGGTGTTTGTATGGGTATTGAAGATGTGCATGTGGGATGGATTTTGATTTTCTACAATTTTTGAGAAAATTACAGGTTGTTGAACTTAGTCTATTTGGAAATTAATACTCTATGGAGGGTACATAATTTGTCTGCCCAACCCCTCCCACAGTTTTCAAGTGAGAGCCTTCTTATTTTGTGGAGTGTTTGTATAGGTACTGAAGATGCGCATGTGGGATGGATTTTGATTTTCTACAATTTTTGAGAAAATTACAGGTTGTTGAACTTGGTCCATTTTGAGGAAATCTCGATTTTTAAGCTAAGACCCTTTGTTCATATGAAAGTTTGTCACAGCCTCATGATGGCTGATACTACTTGAAGCAAAGTTATACAAATTATAGCACAAGAAAAACACCCTATGTAAGCATTTCACGGGCGTATTATGTACCGTTTGCGGTACTCTTGTTATATAAAAGATTGATATCAGGGAGAAAATCGCGGAGATTCCGAGAGGGTGGGGCAGGATATTTCTTGCAAAAGAAATATGTTTTCTCTCTACCGATCATGTAAACCAATTGAATAAGGCATGGCTGTATATTTATTGCATGAAAGTGAAGGGGTATCATGCTTTATTCACGCAAGAAAATTTTATCCCTTGGGGGTAACAAATCCATACTTATTTTGAAGAGGTTTCTTTTTGTAAGAATCCCGTGGGGATCCGGGTTAGAGTAAGTACTCAGTAGCCCTTGCTTGTCGTAAGAGGCAACTAAATGGGGCGGTCCTTCGGATGAGACCGCAAAATCCGAGACCACCTTTCACAACAAGTGTGGCACGATTAAGATCCCTCCCTGCTCAAAGGCTGTAAGCGCCGAACACAGGCCTAAATTTTGCAGCCCTTCACCGGCAAATGGTGACGTCTCCATGTAACGTTAATCAATATACACAACCAACCAACTTTTTGTAAGAAACCTGAACTTTGAGGACTGACTTTAAAGGCTAATTTACTTCTTCTTGCGTTATTGTGTTGAACATTAAACAATCAGGGGGGAGTGCTGGAGTGGTTAATCTCGGGTCTGATATGATTTTTAATCCAGGGAACTACGATGACCCAATAAATCAATCAGATTAGTTCGTGATGTTTATATACGTGAGGTATAATAATGTTACTTATTCATTTGTGGGCCCACTAGTCATTTGTATTATCTATGTGTTGAATAGGATACCCGCATCCTTTATCCTGGTAATTGAAGATGCGCAAAACATGTGAAATCGACTTCGAAATGACGTCTATCACGTGCACCAGATGATTCTTTGACGTTTCACTCGCTTTTGTCTCAACATGGCTTGTAATAAGAGTCCAAATATCACTGTTTAACGTAATCATTGCACCATGAAGACAGTGGAAATTAAAGGAGCAAGTACAACCTTCATCGACAAGCAAATTAAATTAGATTCTGTGTGAAATTGATATGGTAGTCATCTTTGTAAGGTTACTATTGATCAGAAGGGAAAAAAATACATGACTGTCTGATCGAGTCCAAAATTGAAAAGTCAACCGATCCCTTTCTACATATTTATTCCGTAGGGGTAAAATAAAAATATGCATCGCCATCTTGAAGCTTTGATGTTAAATCATTTTTCAGCGGTTGGGATGTTCCAATTTTGTTGGGATATTATATAGCAATTGTCAAGAAATTTATCATTGTAAGCAAAGACGATTTCAGCAAATTGTATCATACGAAACAAAGTAGTCGACAACATAATAAAAAAAAAAGACGTGAAAAAGGAGAATATGTGGAAACAGTAATGTTTTTTACACAAATCAAATCACGCTGATTGCTTGGAATTATATAGAAGCTTGTGACCGTCCTGTGTAGCGCATGAAAAGAACTGTAACAAATAACATTTTTCCAATACTCTATATGATCGCATTAAAGTGTCGTTCAGGTGTCTTAAAATACCTCTGATTGTAAGGAAATCAATAATGCATAATATCTGTATTACATAAAAAGCCACCCTTTGTCGTACACTATAGTGACTGTGTTTTCTCTTTATTAATGTTCCTACTGAAGTTGCAGTTTGTAAGTTTACCCTCTTAGGAATGGTTTCTCTTTAAACGCTGCAAAATAGAATGATTTCTATTCACCGTTTATTGATTGGAGCATGTTGTGTCCTGAGAGTTCCTAAAGCGTATCAGATTTGTTGCACTATCAAACTTCATCAGTGGTAATGGTATTGAACTCTGAAATGACCCATTCTGACGTTCAGGCCCCGTTAGCATCCCATGTTATGTTATAATACCTTTATCCAAAAGAAATGTGTAACTTTACCAGGAATGGAGGCGGCTTAATTGGGAGGAAGGCGCCCGCAATTTCAAAGTAATTGAAGATACAGCTGTTGTCATTTTAATGAGGAGAATTGTAACACCGCTTGTGAGTCGCACAAACGTCACTCCATACTTGGAAGGTGTTTCAAAGTAGGACATTGGATGTGGACAAATCGAAGATGTCAGTTGAGATTCTGTCTTATTTTTGGCCAGTCCTATCCGAAGGGCGGTTGTCGATAATTTTTCAGGTATTCGTGGCTGTATTGTTTGAACGATAAATATCTTTAGGTGGGTTTTCTTTTTTATATAAAGCACGTTCTCGCAGGCATAAATCTGACTGAAAGCAGATTTGAATTGAACGGTATATGTAATTAGGGAATTATTTATGGATTCTGAGGATATGATTGATCTGCCATGCTCCCGGTGATTTTGTAGTTAACTCTTGGGATACACTCGCTCGTGGGTTCTGTTTATTTTCTTACGATGGAATAATTATCAAAGAGACTGATCGGACAATAGCAACTTTTTTGTGTGTAACACAGAAGATTGGGAGCCGTAAATAAGCCACTGGAATCATGAACTACTCTTTGAAGCGGGAGTACTTGGAAAAATGGATGTCCTTGATTGATAAAAATCCGTTATCAAGCGGGTTTCATGAAGATATGTTCAAGGTATGAGATAGAGTTTTATTACTATTTAAACAAGTAGTGAATAAGTTGGCATTTAACGAGCTTAGCTTAGAGAAATACACTTTTCATGTGTCGATGTTTGTAAGATACGAGCATGTATGATATTGTCAGAAATCGCACCTGCTGATATATATCAAAATCACAAATAAACAGATGAAGAGAGAGGAAGATAAAAATAGAAAATAATATCAAACGCAAATAAGAAATTGATACGTGAAGTGAAACGTTAATTGTAAGTTTACAAAGTTATTCTAACCAAACTGAAATGTTTCAACACTTAATATCAACCTTGTATGCATCGAAGTGAGGTTATTTTACTAGATGGATTACGTAAAAAGATAGGTAATTTACGAAATGAATCTTCAGATTACCTAGACGTAATAAGTTCTGGTCTTGACAAGGGTAAAAGTGTGCTCAGCCTGGACGGAAATTTGCAGTGTTCTTTTGCGTTTGAATTTATTCCGTAAATGATCAAGCAGTTCTTTCAATACTGTACAATGTGACTGTGGAAAATGTATGTCATATAAGGCAGGTATTTGTAGCGACCAATAACCTGTTAGCTGTACATATACTTGAGAAGTACACGAATGACAAATATGATACCACATCATTTGATATTGACGTTTCTTACATTGGGATACGGCAATGAAAATGTGCATATGTAAGATAAATTCTTTATGACGGAATGAAAATAAATAACCATGGACACAAACCTGAACAAAGTTGACTGATCAATATACAGCTGTATTTTAAAGGATATCAAAAATATTAATGTCAAGAAAGAATACATCTGTAGCAATCTTTATACCTTACGATTACAGAAAAAAAATATCACTGACATTTTATCGGTTTATCAAAACCAAATGCATAACGATCAGCGCCATACCGCAAAAAACGTGATAGCGATCGTCAGGTACTCTGCTAGAGCCATATAAAATCGCTTCCAGAAAGATTTATTATGTAACACCAGTGAGATGCTCACTGTGTAGATTTCGTAAAGCTGTTAAAATTGACAATCTACCTTTGAAAAATCAATACGCATGCTGTTCGATATAAGTTAGGAGGAAAATATTTTGCAATCTGAAGAACTGTAAGTAATGGCTGATGTATAGCTTATACCTTCATGTAATCAATTTACCAAAACAAAAAGGCCATAATGCATAAACTGATCGAGCCTAGGAGATGAACCAAAATAAAAAAAAAATAATTGATATCATATTGGAGACGAACAACCACGACTCTTCTAGTTAACCCTTGATCAGACATCGAATGTGGCAGCATTGCGGAAGTAATCACGAACAGAAATGCCGAAGTGACGGTCACAGTATCGTCCTGAACCACAGAACCCCATTATCTCTCTCCTTAGAAGGTTCTGTTTATTTGCATTTAAATGGTAAATATAATTATATAATGCATATTTTGTCAACGATAAAAGAAAACGTGGAAGACTATAGTAGAAATATAAAAGAGATTCCGTACAAGCATGGATGTATGCGGGGCGGATCTAGAGGTGGGTTGTGGTGGTGGTAACCCCAACCCAATCTTTCTGTTGAACATTTTGAACAAGAAAAGGTAATTTTTGCCATTTTCGGGACTTTAACCCATTCTTTTAGGGGGCGGAAAATGTACAAAATTGGTTCGCACTCTCCTTTTGAAACCTTTCTGGATCCGCACCAGGCATGAGTATGAAACAAAATCCAAAACCGCAAAACATGCAGTAGTTTGATGGAATCCCCAACGTCCTGATTTCTACTTGGTGTTGCGCAGATGATTCGCTGATCGCATTGCTATCACAAGTTACATACATGTTCAACAAGCCATTCACTTCCCCCGGACATTCAAGAATTTTGCGGTTCTTGTATGAAAAAGTCTGGTCTATCTGAATACCCAGATTGCCAAATCTTTAAATACATTTCATTACAAAACGCTCCACAGATTATGAAGGTTATTGCGCAGGCCGTGCAGACTCGCAGCTTTAGTGAACAACTTTTTCTTTCCGTTCATTTAGTTAATATGCACTTTGAAAGTTCATTAATAAAGTCGACATCAAATGCTTTCATTATCGAATCAGTGCTAATGATGAAAGAGGTTTATATATTAGCTTTCGGCGATTTTAAGGTGATGATCTTGCAGTAGTCGCATAAAAATATCGCAATATTTAAGCTACATTGAACTGTGACAAAATGAAGGAATAATAAAGCTTATGAAGCATAAAGTTGAATATTTCCGTTTCTAAACACATAGAACTGATAAATACAATGTAACATCGTTTATAATATCCGCTTCTGTGAACTTCATTTACTATCCTATTCCTGCATGAAATCACACTCTGTATCTCGGCGTCTTGAAAACAATGTGCAATCGATGTTCGCATAACACCATGTGAATATTTCATGCGAGTATCATCTTCTCATATGAAATATTCGCATGAAATTCATGCGAATTTCATATGATAATCATGTGCACAATTGCTCCATGTGTTCAATAAAGAACCGTCACTGTCTGTGCGCCGTGTAAATACATGTTGTACTGTAGGTTTAACCAGCCTAGATATGTGTGAAAAAAATCTCAGAGGGGCGTTGAATAAACAAACAATCAATTGGTATAGCCTAAGTAGAAGGTGCCGGAGAAAACCCGGAATTTAAACTACCAGAGATAATAGAACACGAAGTAAATAAAAAAAGAGGTGAAATTTTCAAACAACAGTTTTTAAAATTAACTGATTCAGTCCCGGAGACATTGACGTGAAATATGGATCGTATGTTGAGAAAATCGAATGGCTGGCAAGTTAGAAGAGAAGCACTACGTAACTTAGAATTAATGACGCAGTTACCGAATAAAGGCTTCTGGTACTTTGAAGGGTGGTGTTGATTGACTATTGATAGTGGTGTTGTTTACAGTATTAGCCATGTATTGCTTATTGCTTCTTACACGGTATTTATCTCTTGGAAAGTGATGACTTCTGTAAATGACGGAATCGTGTCCTTAGCAGTATGCGTAGAGAGGGCAATTAGATTTTTAAATAATCATAGAAAAGGTTGAAAATTAAAGTAAAACTGCTCTTTTGCCGTCGTGATGGAAGAGATTTGGATATATTTTTTTTTTGCTTGTCTTTCTATGTCTTTCCGTCTTTTATCTGTCATAATTTTGATACTTGTTCCTATAACCTTTGAACCGCAAGATATCACGAAAAGCTGACCTGGGATTGTCCTAGGGGTCATGGGTGAAAGCGTGCTTTATGTTACTAAATATAGATCAATCTGGTACGTTTCGAGTTTAAAATCAACCCCAACATATTTTGTTCCAGTAAGCAATTATTTCGGTAGAAAAGGTGCACTTCATCTCGCGGTTTATAATACGTTGAATTGAATTGAACATATTTTATTGTCAAGATATTAAACACAAAGGATTGGGCACAAGTTCTTATAACTGTTGCAAACCCGGTTATAATGGTTGGTATTAGCTTCATTCCTTCAATAATAGTCCAAAGGTTAAATTATGTTGAAGGAATTATCTAGAATTAAAACATTAGATAGTGTATTGTAGCGAAAAAGCATTCTCTCACTGCTGATAAAGGACCGATTGCCAGTGCGGTTCTGTAGAATATTGGAACGTCTATTGCCGTGACATCGGTAATTGTACAATTGTGTAGTTACGTAATGTTATTGAACAAATTTACGAAGTAGATAAATTATTTATTACTGGGTGGATAAAAAAAAATCAATCGACATGGCTTGTGAAAACACTAGTACAGTTTACCTACAAAAAGTGTATTTAAAAATTCTATTTTATTATCTACTTTGTATTTCATGATGGCGATCTCAGTTCGAGAAGCTGATTGTAAAGAAATGTAATTCAACCTTTGGATAAAAGTGAAATGTTCACAAATTGAAATAATGCCCGAAGTCCATTTTTGCTTACACCCTTTGTGATGAGAGTTATATCCCTTGAGCGAATAACTTCTTTGTCTTATAGTTCCTAATTACATCTAAGTGAAAATGGAAAACACTGATCACTGTATATTTGTAAGTCGCGAATCATGACAATAAATCACGGAAGACAAGTCTTAGAGTAATAGATAAAAGCATTGCTGAAATGGGTGAAGAAATTGCAGTGGGGTTTTTGTTCAATACATGCACTACAGTTAAGAGAAGGAATGGAAAATATAACATATGGAAAATCCAGCGTTTTGTATTTGCATAAGGTATATATAATACTTTTGAAACTGGGTTTTTGATAAGTATTTGCACCCACTCTTCGTATTCGTGAAAATATGCAAAACAAAAACCTGTCCCAATCATTACAGTAATTCCATACTCAACTACAGAACGATGACTACCCTATACTTATTACATTTGTATTTTGGATGAACAGTTCTAAATTAATGATTATGCTGATATTTTAAAAACTGGTTGAGTTGACATTGTCCTTATTTGCAGGAAATGCATTTAGTTCGGAGTATTATGAACTCTATTTAAAGGTTTTCCATGCAATGCGCATGCTCCCTTCGAAATATGTTTTAAAGTCGAACAACTCTTTGACCCCCCCCCCCCCCCCCCAACAAATAACAACTTGATAACAAGTCAACGACACAGCCGCTCTTCTGTTCATTAACAATTCATAGTATTTTCCTTTGAAGATCCTAATTTAATATATTTGACTGATTGTCTGTGTTATTTAATCAAATCCTCTCGATATGCGTTACATTGATTTTGATGATAATACTGAACTAATGACCGAAGAGAAATTTGCTTGAGACGTGTATATTTTGTTATAGAAAAAATATAATTGTATGGATTTGCACGAAATGACAAATTAATGAAAATATTCATGTAAATCGTATTAATTTCAATAGCATGGTTGTGATATTGATAATACCGGTTTTTAAAAAATAAAAAAAAGTCTTGAGACACAATTCCGATTTGGAAACAGTATTATAGAATCAAAATTTGGCTAGAACCCTCTAACATTAAACAATCAATATTTGTTTAAAGTTCTCTAATATTGTAGAATGGAGATTTTGTCAGAGTTCGTTAACATTAAGAGAATCAGTATTTTGCTGAAACTTTTAACATTATAGAATATTTGGTTAAAACACTTTCATTTTAGATAATCACGATTTGGTTAGAACCTTTTAACGTTTTAAAATTATGGAATATTTGGTTAAAACACTTTCATTTTAGATAATCATGATTTGGTTAGAACCTTTTAACGTTTTAAAATCACGATTTGGTTAGAACTCTTAAACATTATGAAATGAAGTTTTGATTAGAGCTCTCTAACATTTTGTTGCAAATCTTTAACATTATAGAATCAAGATTTCATTAGAGCCCTCTAACCATATAAGCATTATAGAATCAATAACGATTTGAATAGAGTCCTCTAACATTCTAGAATCCATATTTGGTAAGAACCGTTTAACATTATACAATCAAGATTCGATTAGAACCGTATACAATCAGGATTTGTTTAGAACCTTCTTAACATTTTCGAATCCGTTTTTGTTTCTGGTAACAACTTGTCCCTTTAACATTATAAAATTAAGATTTGGTTAGAACCCTTTAACATTATAGAATTGAAATTTGACCATGTTAATATTATAGAAACGAATAAAATTTAATTACATCCTCCACATTTGTCTCGATAGCTAAGTGGTTAGGCTTTACAACCGAGGGGTTCTGGGTTCGATTCTCGATTCCGGCGCCGCGTCTAACCACAGACCTGTAACATACATATATTGTACATGTAGGTAGAAACTAATTTCGCCAAGTGTCCGACATTAGAAGTGAAAGTCACAGATCTTTCGGATATGACCCCGTATCATGGGAGGCGTTTGTACCCTCAAGAACTCTCACTGAACGGCCCTGAGCGCCATGCTCAAGTCAAAATTTGTGGCACTTCAGCCTAAAGCTGATGTCGTCTCTGCACAAGTGAAAAATTCTCGAATGAGACGTGAAATTAAATATACAAACAAATCTAACATTTTAGAATAACGATTCGGTCCGCATGATAAGCTATTACGGAATAGGAGTTAGTGAGAGCTCTCTAACATAGAGGAATCAATAGTTTATTAGAGTTCTGAAAGAATGAAAATTTGGTTAGAGTCTTCTTTATAACAAAATCAAAATTTGGTTCGAACCCTTAAACATTACTAAATCAAATTTTCATTAGAATCCTTAAGAGTCTTGCATCAGGTTTGGTTAGAACTTTCTATAATCATTAGAGCAACAGAATTAGTAAGATCTCTTTATCATTATAGTGTCCAGATTTCATTAGAACTCTGTATCATTTCCTTATCAGGATTTTTCAAAATGGAACTCTGGTTCTCATATTGGTATCACGATTTGGTTAGACCTCTGTATCATTATAATATTATGATTTCATGTGAGCTTTGTATCGTTATGGTATCATGATTTTATGTGAGCTCTGTATCATTTTAATATCATGATTTTGTGTGAGCCCTCTGTCGTTACCGTATTAGGAGTTATATCTCAGGAGGATCTGATAGAGCTCTCAATCATTATAATATCACGATTTGGTTTAATTTCTCTTAGGCGTTGGTGAAACTTCTCTAGCATTATAGTAACATGGTCTGGTCACAAATTTCTATCATGATTATAAAACTAGGATCTCGTAAGCGCTATGTCTATAAATTTCTTGTATCAGAGTTCGTTACAGCTCTCAATAATTCTATCAGGAGTTAGTAAGAGTTCTCAACCATTATATATGTACTATCTTTCATTATTATTGACATCCGGAGTTAGTCACAGCTCCCTATCCGACAGTTCAATGTTTGGTGCTTGAGGTCACCTGCATGCATGCTGCCTTTGAACCTAGTCAAACAACGGGTTTAAGAATTTGCGTATGAAAGGTGAAGATAACGAACAGTGATCAATCTTATAACTCCTATAAGCAATACAAAATAGAGAGTTGGGCAAACACGGACCCCTGGATATACCAGAGGTGGGATCAGGTGCCTAGGAAGAGTAAGCATCCCCTGTTGACCGGTCACACCCGCCGTGAGCCCTATAATGTACAGATGTATGACCTAATGACCCTAAAGTATGTAGTGGATGACCACCATTCTTTATATTAGTATTATATTTCATATCTTCAGATTCTAACATGTATAAAACTGCGACTGTTTTAATTATCAAACACCCCTCGAGAAAAAACCTTTTAGCTATCAATCTTAAGAATAGAGTTTTATTTTGGTAATTTTACAGATATAAGATCTTATGTCATATTGTCATTTAATTTCATTTAATTGTTTTGTTGATGCATTCCTCTTCTCACCCTTGTAAAGTAATTTGTTTTATATATAAGGTGCTATATAAATTTTATTATTATATTTGCTAGCTGCAGCTCTCTGGAATTATTGAAGGTTTTTATAAGGGGTGGATCTGTAGATCTCTGGTCTGTCCCCACATCTTCCTAGAGAGCCACAGATCTACACTACAATCTATCATTTCTGTGCCACAACATATGCCAGAAGTGGTGTTAATTAAATGTGGATTCTAAAACATTCTAAAGAACTTTTAGTAAATTTTCTAAAATCAACGACACCAAAAGATATACATGTAACTTTTCAACACTTTACACGACCATCATAGACAGTTGCTTCGTAAAAATGGAAAACGGAAATATTCATATCTAGTGATCAGTCATCCAAAAAATTACTTTGTTAAACACCACTCTGTTTACACGCAAAGGTACTCTGAGGGTGAAATAAAAGATATACTGAAGTTCCTCGATGATAATATCTTCGTAGTCTTTGATGATCAGGTTGTCCAACAGTCTATGGAATTCTCATGGGCACGAACTGTGCTCTTGTGTTAGCTGACCTGTTTTTGTATTTATATGAAGCAGAAATAATTCACAATTTTCTACATGAGAAGAAAAGAAATATCTTGCTGTGGCCTTCATCTCGACAATTTGATATATCGAAGACATTTTATCTATTAATAATAATCAGTTTTATTTATATGTCCTCCCGTGAGGATTCGAGTTAGAATATGTCTTCAGTGCTCCTTGCTTGTCTTAAGAGGCAACTAAATGAGACCACAAAAGCCGAGGTCCCGTGTCACAGCAAGTGTGGCATGATAAAGATCCCTCCCTTCTCATAGGTCGTAAACGCCGAGCATAGGCCTAAACGTTGCAGCCCTTCACCAGCAATGGTGACGTCTCCATATGAGTGAAATATTCTTGAGTTAAACAATATATAATCATTCAATCATTCATATGTCGATTCGATATACCAGTATCCCCGTGGACTCGAAATAAAAGACACCCCAGAATCCTCCACATCTACTTCGTTCTTAGATATTATTTTGAAAATAAATATTAACGGCAAAATAAGCACTCAACTTTATGACAAACGGAATGATTTCAGCGTCTCCATCGTCATCTCCCCCTATTTATGTAGCAACATTCCATTATCACCTGCATACGGTTTTTAAATCTTTCAACTGATTCGATACGCAGGAGCTTGTGCGTATGCTCAGTTTTTAAATAGAAGAAGGCTACCGACAAACAAGTTGATATTACAGGGGTTCCAACAGTCTCGTTTAAAGTCAACATTTCGCAAATTCTATGGTTGTTATAATGATCTAGTTTGCCAATACAACCTATCATCGGGTGAAATGCTGTTTGACGCGTTTCATACCGATTGGTAGGCCGTTCTTGGCAGACTGGTTTTGACTACGGATTAATTTGTTTACCTGATCAAGACATACGGATCACAGCGGGTGTGACCAGTCGACAGGGGATACTTACTCCTCGCAGACACCTGATCCCACCTGGTATATCTAGGGGTACGTGTTTGTCCCACTTTCTATTTTGTATTCCTTATAGGAGTTATGAGATTGATCACCGTTCGTTATTTTCAACTTTCATTATTTTAACTGAAGTTATCATTATATTATCCGGAGTTAGTTACATTTCTCTATCATTATTCAGTATCAAGTTATGGTGAGTGCTTTCTATCTTAAATCACTGTATTATATCTGTTGAGAGCTCTCTATCATTGTAATATCCGGATTCGATTACCGGTATGGCACTGTAGTATCCGGATTTTATCAATCATAATAGTGAACACTGTACTGTGGAAACTTTGATATATATAAAGATGTGTACACGGAATACACAGGGGCGGACCTAAAAGCAAACCGAGAAGACTCCCGTTCATGGAACCAGGGGTCCACTTTGACACTTACTCAGAACGGACTTTTAGATGATCTAGTTCGTCAATACAACCTATCATTGGATCAAATACTGTCTGACGTGTTTCATACCGATTGTTAGGCCGTTCTTGACACACTGATTTTGACTGCGGATAACTCCGTTTACCTGATCAGGATATAGGGCTCGCGGCGGGTGTGACCGGTCAACAGGGGATGTTTACTCCTGCTAGGCACCTGATCCCACCTCTGGTGTGTCCAGGGGTCCGTGTTTGCTCAACTATCTATTTGTATTGCTTATAGGAGTTATGAGATTGATCACTGTTCGTTATCTTCACCTTGCATGATGACGATTTTACGGTAGTAAAAACAAAATAACCCAGGGTCCACTTAAGTCTCGTTCATGTTGTATGTTAACGTAGGAGCCAAAACTCATTGACAATTAAATCGGAATCTTTCTACACGAATATATCAATACACTCAGAACAGACATTGCACAAATAAAGATACTTTAAATCGCTGAATAGATGAAGAAACTATTTCATAAACTTGTTCCTTTCAGTAATGATTTCCTGTCATATGCAAGTACTTAATGAGCTATGAAATCAATTCAATACAGCCTTTGGTCTTATGGTGGTGGTTTTGCTGACACTTAATAACATGCTTAGCCAAGTTAATAACTAATTTTCTGATACAGTGCATCAAAGTATTGAGGAAGAGTGTCGTCATCACTGAAATATGAATACAGTCTTGTAAATAATGTTAAGATTTTGTCATTACGGATTTCTTTAATCAATCACAATGTACTCATTTTCTGTTCCTAAGAATACAATATATATTTTAAGCACCAACAGAATGCTGTGATTCTTCACTGCATTAGCATCCACCAAGCAAGCAAAGATTCGCTTGTTTATTGTAAAATTTGAATCACTTTAATGTAATTGACTTATACTTAATGCCCTTCTTTTGCCTTTAGAAAGTTTAAGAAATATCAATTGCCTTTTCCCGCTCCGAGAATGCGTGAAGTTCTCTTGTTATATTATGGAATATAGAAATTTTCCCGTAAGAGATAATAATAGTTTGTTAACAAGTTTAATTTTCGTTGGAGGAGTTCAATTATCTTGGCTAATGTAGGATAACAAGTAATTTCCTTGTAATAACGTCCCTGGGGGACGCGCAGTTAATTTGGCCTTTGTGTATTTGGTAATATTGATGGGTTTACGATGGAAAAGAATAGACACTGAGGAATACACGTCCACTTAAGGTTTCCAAATTTTCAATGCTAGCTCATAGTGAAGATACCAACATAAACTCATTTACAAAAAGCATTGACAATATGTCTGTTAAGTTGGTGGTTGATTTTCTTCGTGACAGAAACAGTTTGTACGAGATTCAATACTTAATTAGAGCCGTTGATCGAAAACAAATATTTCGAGAACAGTTTTTACAAATGCAAGAACACGCGAATCTTATCTTAGTCAGTGATAACCAATAGCAATTTCGACAGATTAAGCGAAAAGCTTTGTATTTGACAGAAATTAGTACCACTCGTATCATTAAGAAACTCGATAATCAGTGCTAGTCCCAAACACAATGTCGAATTCCAGGGATGATGTTGATCCGTCATAGCTATTTTGGATGGTGCAATAAGGTCATCCTGCAATAAATACCTATAATCATAGTGATTGTGTGTGATCATTATAGATGATCCTAACAAAAATCAAGCAGTCTTACACAGGAGATGTGTCTTTCAGAGAACAATTGCCTAAATTTGGCACATTAAACTATCAAAGAATAGTGATATACTCCGTAAGAGGACACATTTATCGAGCAGGGCTTAGACGGGAGCAATGCACTGGAACGCGATCATCCATCCCTTCGCATTATTGATGTTTCTTCTGTAGCGCGTACATTACAAATTACGGGCAAAACATACAAAGGAGTTGGTGAATGAAAATGGACATTGGCATCTTCTTTATTTCTCAGATACTATCGCTAGGGTTGATAATGTGATTTGTATAACATTGCATTGACTACAAGCAAATCAGACAGATCTATTTGTAATTAAGTATTGATTATAAACCATAGAAAGACAGTACATATTTTCTATCAACATCTCAGAAATTTCAGATATGTGAGGGATAGTCGATAGTACCCAGTTCTGTTTCAGCTAACTTGGGAGTGTCTTGCTTCTGGGACCCTCTGATGAGGATATACTTTCACCACTTGTCCCCTGCCTTTCAAGTACTTTACGTATTCGTTAGTGGTGAACATAACTGACGAATTATCTAAATCTTTATTCCTCACTTAGTCAAATGTGCTGCTTCTTTGGAGTCCCAAATGCTTGAATTTGAATAATTGTCAATGTGAGTAAGATACATTTTGGTACATTGCTTCACTCCCATTTATATTTGCGCTCTCAAATTCAATAAAATACAGACAATATTATATGATCAATGCATGTTAATATTGCACTGATATCGGAACACCGCAGTGACTGGAATATGTTAAGGCTCCTAAATTGTTCTTTCGTCTTTCTTACGTCATAAAACGAAAGTCAATCCGTCTGAAGGAATTTGTATTCTTTTAATAGATTGGAAACGTCTCTTATCGCGGTATCTATTGCTCAATTTGTAAAAATGTTGGCTGCTTGCAATGATTTTTTTCAGTCTTGAATGGTTTAGTTGAAAACAAAGTCCAATGCTTTCCATATGTTTGAATGCTGTAGGTTGGGGAAAGCCTTGGTATGCAGGGTAGAAGGATTTCGTGTCAGTTCTCAATGCATTATGTTTTTCGGTGAGGAAGTGCAGGAATCGTGGAATTAATGTATGATTGTTGAAAAGGTCAATGGTCTCGTCGACAGATATTTTTACTTAATAGAAAGTTTGAGATGTAATTACTGTTTTTCAGTGACTTTCTGTATAGTAAAAGAATATATGCTCTTTTTTATTTTTACTATCCTCTCTTTGATTTGGCATTGATCTTTAAGCAAAGATTGTAAAATCGTTTGCGTTGTTTGAAGAGGCAGAGCACGCAAAAGTATCATTTGATTTGTTCTGTTGGAAAATTCTCTAATTTTCTGAAGGAGGTCTTTTAATAGCTGAGGGTTAAAGACTCGGTAATACTCAAGTACTATGATAACGAATGTCTGCTGGACACCCTTATAACTCTATACGTATTTTAGCATCGTTTGAAAACAAATTCTAGTATAATTGATACAAGGTGTGTTTTATCATCGGAACTTTATTTTGGGATGATATAATACATGTATTGAAATTCATTTATTTTGTTGCAAGTATGCGATTACGTTCTAATAATGGTAATCAATAGATACAGCGTCATACCACTTTTCAAAGATATTTCAAAAAGTGATTAACATGTGAAATATAATCTCATGAGATATAACAAGTTTCAGCTCTTAAACTTCATGCCGATCCCTTGTACCATATGTTCACCAAGGTATGGGGCTACTCCGGCCTAATAAGAAAAACATGATTATCCTAACATATGTTAAAGTGGAAAATTTGCGTCATGAAATTGTCCTTAAGTTTTTATTAAATGATAATTGACGATTGGCATATTTCTAAGCATTTTTAGCATTTCATGAAGCATTGGCAACTAATAGTTTCTTCAAATGACTTGTCATTTGCCTTTAAATAATTTTCTGTATATAATTTCGATTCATAAATTGGTAATTTTTATGATAAAGATTGAAAATTAGTATTTCATTGACGAGCATTCCCAACTAGGAGTCCCAATGTATTGATTAAGATATTTCAATATTGAAGTGGTTCTGTTTAGCGAGACAAGTCTAAGTCATACTTCCTTTCTATGATAAGATTTTTGGTTCCAAATACGACTGGATAAGATTAAATAAGTGCTGAAGGCTTCGTTCAATCAATTCTTTCCCTATATTTCAAAATTCGTAACAACTGGTCCGTGTCTGCCCCACTCTCTATTTTGTATTGCTTATAGGAGTTATGAGATTGATCACTGTTCTTTATCTTCACTGAGATGCTCAATTGTTTTCCTCAAATTGGTATCTTTACTAACTGGGGTTTCTTTAGGCACATAGACAACAGTGTGTTTTATCAGAATGCTACGGAAATTAATCATTATTAAATATGGATCGTATACTTAAACAATTAACAAGAAAATTAACGATTAACTGTGACCGGTCGACAGGGAAAGCTTACTCCTCCTAGGCATCTGATCCCACCTCTGGTGTGTCCAGGGGTCCGTGTTTGCCCAACTCTTAATTTCGTATCCCTTAAGGGAGTTATAGGATTGATCACTTTTCATTATTCTCATCTTCTCAGTATGATGTTACTGCTATTATCATATAAGGAACAGTATTTAGGTTGTTTGTATTATGGGGTGTATGAATAACGGAAGCATGGGGTAATTTGAATATTACCGCCATGCTTCCATCTTTTATATAATCCACATAATGCAAAGAGCCTTGAAATTTATTTACATAAAGATTTAGATTTTTATTTTCCGAATAAGTTTCCATACCAGGCAGTCTTCTATATTTGATGTAAGCAACTAAACATGAGTTGATACACGTACATGAAAATATATGAATGTTGAACTAGCAATGCAATCCTCGGTAAATATAAACATAAAACTGTATTCACTGAATACAGGTATAAGGATACACTCGTCTTCTTCAAAGAAAGTTTATTTCGAAGGAAGAAGAAATATTGAACTAGTTAATGGATAATGTCAAAATACGAAATGAGATACAATTACAGCTGTCCGTATTTTGAAAATTTTGGTCCATTTGTTTAAAGATATAGGGCTCACGGCGGGTGTGACCGGACGACAGGGGATGATTACTCCTCCTAGGCACCTGATCCCACCTCTGGTATATCCAGGGGTCCGTATTTGCCCAACTCTCTATTTTATATTGCTTATAGGAGTTATGAGATTGATAGCGGATTACCTCATCAAAGACCATACTTGTTTAAGGTTAAAATCTAACCTACGTGTGTATACTGCAGCACCATACACAAGTTAAAACCCTTGCATGTATATTTATCGGTCTCTGAAAGTGTACTTTAAGGTTTTCAATTTTTTTTTACCAGCTTGATCAGATTAATTTATAACATATTGACAGCGTTATTAAGGATGCAATAAATTCTCCCCATTCCGTGCATAAAAGTATTTTTGTTCAGGGATGCAGCATAAGTTTGCTTCTCAAAAGGAACTTCATATTACACACTGATGACGCACTATTTCCGCTGGAGGGATGTGTTTATTGCATTTCCTGGAACGCATATTATAGAGAGTCAACAATTGCACTTTATGTGGTAAAAGGGTTATTAACAGCACGAAAACCAGAAACGCTAACTTCATATATATATATACATGTATATATATATATATATATATATATATATATATATATATATATATGAGAGAGATATGACTATTCACTAGCTCTCAACACTTTTGGGTGGGTGCTGCTGGGGTACAATGCAAACGTTTTAGAGTGTTTCGTCACTAATTTCTTTGCGCGATCATGACGTGTGTAATTTATCATATTTCTTACACTTATGTAACAGATTGAATACTCAGTCCATGCTCTATCGAAAAAAATCGATATAGTGAAAGTAGCTCTATATGTCCTGAGTACAAGAAACATACAAATGGTGTTCTTAGATTGTTTTATTTGTCTTTTATTATGTGTATTGATTACATTCGTTCATTAAAACTTGTATACAAGCATTTGATATCAAGAGAGGTGTAGGCCCAATACGACCCCTGTTTTCTCCCCTGGTAACATCGCAATTTACTAAAATTGACACATTCATAATGTGTTTACGTAATAATCCAGGAGTTAGAAAATCTTAATAACCTGCATCCACTTTGAAAAATAGTCATGTTTACAAACGGCATTCAACAGATCCGCGACAGTCGATAGCAGCGCTGTGTCTGCCTATCCAGTGTTTATAGAAAACAGTTCTCTGTATGGTAAAAAGGATAGAATCAATAACAATTTCTGTTTTCTAAACCTTCGGTGACGTGATGTAGATGGTATAGGCAAATGAAAATTTTCCCAACTAAAGATTCATCTATATATTGAACATCGATTACTAGAGAGTTCGTTTAATTATTTCATTCTAATAAAAAAAAACCGGGAACAATCAATCATTGTCAAAGATCGTTAAACTGCTATAAAGAAAGAATTCAGATTAGAAGAGTACCCCAGATAGAAAAAACACAACTCAGTGTTGAGTAAGAGTGCAAACATGTGCAAGCGTTATCTCTGATTGGTGAAAACCCATGGATTGCATTAACTACGATTAATACATAACGAACAGATAAAGGATATAATTAGACCTTACGGGATCAGGAAATTCTGTACGATATGACCGGATGAGGAGATTTCTGGAGCTCCATTATCTTGTTTGAGGACACTGCGTGGCTGGTATGGACCATTTATAAAGGTATTCTGCAAACATTTGAGGGAAATAGTCTTTGAGGCAGTAAAATACCTTGGCCATTATTAAAATACTGGACTCGTCCTGAAAGTAAAACAATAGTGTGATTTTATATCGGGTTGTTCTGATACTAAGTGATAAAATTATACGTACTGTATCAATAGTTTTCTTTGGTGAGAAACAGTAAGTAATCCTAGACATCCTTGAATTTATTATTGAACTTCGAATATTCAACCTGCAAGGGAAATATCATTGCATTATTAAACCTAATCAGCAATTAGCGTGGACCTCTAGTCTAACTACATCCAAATATGAACTGCATTTGTGGATAAGATTTTAATTTTTAATAGATTAATATTTCACACTGGCCATCTGAATTCTTCCGAAGTAGTGTAATGATATTGAAGAAATTCCTCATTATCGGAAAATGGCCCTGTATCTAGATACCACCTAGTTCCCGAAATACACTATGGCACGGCCCAATGAATCAACTGGATAAATCGTGATTAAGTGTTCAATCATTTCTGTGTGAAAATGTCGGTAGTAATGTGTTTTTTAAACTGTTTGGACATACTTGTGCCTTCATTCTCGGTACATGTACCTGCTGGATCTTATCTGAACAACGATGCTCAGAAAACCTTGAACTATTTTACTGTGTGAGGCTGATTTTCCTTTGCATATAGTATCATTTAATAAAAAAAAATCTAAACTTTATTATTTCTTTAAAACGCCGAACGAACGAATCAGGTGATTTTATTTGGTAAAGAAAGCAATTACACTTTATAAGGAAACCATTTGAATATTTCAGTAAGGTGTAATTTTATGTACCACTCTTCAGAGGTAGGTGTGAGTAAAATAAACCCCAAAATCACTGTTAAAGTGTCAGGGCGCGTGGTCAAGGAATAAGCCGTGGTGACAAAACCGTTTGCGTGTATTTGAACACTACTGCCATTCAAGATGAAGGATGACGTGTTGACATATCAATTATCCTTCACTACCTAAAATTTGTTTCAGATCACGATATGTGATGCTAGCAGATTAGAAAATCATTACATGAATTAGTAAGTGCATACATAACTGGTTTGCATCAAAATACAATTAGCAGAGTTGCAGATGTTGCCTGGTAACAGTAAAATCCTAACATGTAGAAACTTTCGAGTGGCCTTGACCTTTGTAATAGGTTTGAGCTGTCCCTTATTTCACCTGCTATTACCCAAAAGCAACCGTGTGGTGAGATCTAGAGTGCTGTAGAATGCATGTTCGTCCGTATGATCATGTGATCACTGTTACAGTTTTGTGTACAATATATTTACGTCACATTGATCAAACTATTAGGAATGGTACCTCGTGTAACGTTATTGATATCTAATATGAAAGGTCAAGGTCACCGGAAAAGAAAATTTTGAAATTTATCGTGTACAAAAATTGAAGGGTATCAATTACAAAAATTGAAGGGTATTTGGTATCAATATCAATTACAAAATAAGGATACGTAGTCGTAGACCATTCTTGAGATTATGCTTTGTTGCGAGGTCTGGTGCAATTAGAGAGATTTGTATTTCCTTAGTTTTCAAGTACGAGTACAGTGTTACAATATTTACAAAGCCGTCATGTATTTCAGAAATTAAAAGTCTCAGTACTATGTCCAAGATAAGCCCCCCTCCCGCATTTAAATAAACACTAGTACTGTAACTTGTACTTTTAAGTGATGTATTTACACAAATTTTACTAGATGTCAATAGAACCAGTGGTACATTATTGCGTGCACTTTTATATATTCATATCCGCCCTTACAACAAATATAGATTTTTCCTGAATTAAAACCACATCACAAAGAAGCGGTAAGCACTGTATCACGAATTAGAACGTAGAGCCTTCATCGTGTTCAGAACCAAACTGATACTTCGGAATCCTTGTATATTTATTCGTTCTGTAGATACCTGGTATAGTCACTATTTACTCATATAAACACTGTAGAGGAAACGGTAGCTATAGCGTTTCTACAATTATCGCCCGGAGCGTTTACTATTGACCAATCGCGATCGACGATGCCTTTAACAATTAAACTTTATACATTCATTACATTGATTGAGGATGTTGTCCATCACAGACTCTTTAAACTACCGCGGTTTACGAATGATAATCCTTCCGAATCACGCCGTCAGCTCCTTAAACGTAAATTTACTAACAAAGGAACATATGCCGTCAATGTAAACAGCATTCTTGTTCATAAAAACGTTCAGCCTTGTATTCCATTATATTTGAAGTTCAAGTTTCCTACCAATATACTTCTACTATTGCATCCAACCTTTTTACTCACAAACTTTACAGTCCCTAAATATAGACCATCTTATATATACAACGTCCCCCTACGTGTTCTTCTCCATTCAACCACAGTCCAACTGGACATGTCATTACTGGTGATGACGATATGGTTGAAAGTGACGACCTGATGTTAAGTGACGACCTGAAGTTACTTATTCTAAAAGGTACGAAATTCAGAGAGTCCCGATCCATCCTTAGGAGACAGAACTTCATCTCTATTAGGAATTCTGTTGAAATTTATGCCAGGGCTAAATATGAAATGGAAGAACGTGACATTTTGTCGGAATGGATAAAGGATAAACGAGGAATATTAAAATCTCGTATTAGACATGTTGAAACAAAAATGTGTATAATCTATCTTTCTGTGTTTAGTATACCAGAAGTGAGGAAAGAATTAAATAGGTTGCGTGAAGAATGAGTATTGGTTTCCGTTGATAGGGTTTATAACTACATTGTCTTTGTTTACAAGTCTCATTTTCATAAATGTAACTGTTTGAGAAGAACAGTAATCCTATAATCCACAATTTTGCCTTCTTTATAGGATTGATGAAGTTGATCACTGTTTGTTAGCTTCACCTTTTCATTCATTTAATACTGATTTTCAGATTATGCCAGTTTTGGACTACTACGTCTTTATTTGTCTTCAGGAGACTTTGGGGTGCACATTTACACATATCAAAACCAGTATAATAATATTTATAGTAATACGATTGTCCGTATCAAACAAATACATGTTCATGTAGTATGTGATATAGCTACATTGGAATAAGAAGTACTAATTTTGGATGAATTGTATGGTATATTGACAAAGAACTTTGGTGATGACAATAAAAGGTCAGAGTTTCAGACAGGAATTTACGGAACATCATGGGTGTGGCAGAATTTTATTGGACATTGCAAGGAGAGGTATGTCGTTCTTGGCACACTGATTTTGACTACAGATTACTCCGTTTTTCTTATCAAGATAGAGGGCTCACAGCGGGTATGACCGGTCAACAGGGTGTGCTTACTTTTCCTGGGCACCTGATCCCACCTCTGGTATGTCCAGGGGTCTATTTTTGTCTTACTCTTAATTTTGTATTCTTTATGGAAATTATGAGATTGATCCCTGTTCGTTATCTTCACTTTTCCATGCTTAGCGTCATAACATGGAATCCGTTCTTTCTAGCTATATAGGACAAGGATCAAGTTCCGCAATTTTGAATATTCTATAATATAGCTTAACACATCATAAGAGGAATCGGCCTTTGTGTATTGGATAAGTATCTAACGACCCTAAACACCGACATTACATCATCTTTTCCAGACTCAGCCAAACGGCTCCAGTACAGATTTAACTTTTTCAGATGAAACGTAAACACAAATTTAAAGCAAGTTTGCAAATAAGCGGCCTTCAAAGGAGAGGTCGAGAGTGAAGCTCCCCTAATATGTGCACGTTGTATATACATACAGGAATACAAATATTATATTAATCTAGATTAATGAAGGACGGAAATAGCTAACCTTTCTGTAAGTCCAAATTACAGTGATTATTTCGTATAGAATGCAATAACGTTTTCTGATCATGTTTTATTATCATGGTACACAGAGGGGGATCAATACTGGAGAACCGTGTCTTGTTTTGAATGAAAGGGATTCGTTAATTAGGTCACACACGTGCATAAAAAAGATTTAGTAGAAAGAAAAAGAAAATCTTTTGGAAATTTCTGCCTACACATGGGCTATGCCTCAATTCAGCTTGGTGCTTTATGATTATTTTTTAATCTAATACCGCCTCCCTCCCTTAGAACCTGTTCCGTTATTGAATGTGTCTACTTTGATCTATTTTTCGATATTTATTTAGAGGGATTCGTTTCATGGCAAAAAGTATTTTCATTTTATGAAATATGAAAAAAAGTATTAATAATTTTATGGTAAGGTGGTTTTGATAATGCGTTAAAGATTCTAAGATTTTTCTGCACTCTGAATATTTGATGATAAACACCTGTGTACGAAAATTGATATAGGAATGCACTCTGAATCGCGTATTAATTCATGTCAGTTACCGCACGATTTGTCACTAAAGTACATATATATTGAAATTAAAATGGTAATTTCTTACTTAAGATGCAACAAGAACAGCATGTTCGATGTAGCTTTCGGTTTGTTCCGTTATTTGGTTTAGAGTTATCTCGCTTGGTATACATGCATTCTTATTCGACTATTCTCGTATTTTGCAAATAAAAGGTATTTGAATGCAACACGCATTGGATGATGAATTGGAAAATGTTTTGGGAATAAGGAAAACCAAACAAGACCAATTGCAAGCATATGAGTGTGGATTATTGACGAGCGCCAAGAAATAAGTCTACATGTGCATTGTTTTTCTTTTAAAGTAGTGACAAATGTAAATATTTAGCCTTCTATTCTGGCTCCCAGAGAACCGATAAGCAATATTTATCTTTCGAATAAAACATGTTGAAGTTTACCTCACTATTATTACATCGGCATTGAACATAACAGAACCGAGGAAGCCTAGCAGAATGTAAATGCGTTCGAAAACCTTTAAATATAACACAAGACCACAAACTTTTGTTCCAAGATCTAGCTCATATGTGTACTTTCATTTCTTGCATACTAAATCAAAGGACATAACCTAATTATGTTTTAGTTTTAGTTAGAGTAACTTAATTTATATTGACTAAGTCAGTGTAACGGATGAAGCGGAGAACGCTGCAATCATACGATGGTGGCAGAGCAATCTTTGTATATTCATGCCTGTGATACTGTACACACAGCAATATAACTGTACACTTTAAATGACAATACACTAATCTTAGATTTATGATGGCAATGGGTCATTTCACTGAAGTGCATGTATCCAATCACAGTACACTAATGAAAGTAATGTGTCATTTATACTGCAGTGATACAATCACATATAACGGCAGTGACTTATCGGTCAAGATTCCATCTCGTGTATAAGGAATGGACATTTCGTTAAATTTCCGGTCTGGGATTTTCATTTGGAATCCATTGCTTTTATGTCAATGTTCTGAAAGGTTGTTTTACAGGCTAGTTTTCGTTGCACGGAGAATGACCCAAACTTTCGTTTTAATAGTTAATTAAAAGCCATTATTTTATTTCAAAAACTGGTTGGGAAACATTTGTTTGGAAAGGTCGTTCATTAGCTTTTTTTTTTTTTTTTATCAAGAAAGATGGTTCCTTTGTAGTTTATATATTGATCAAAGAGTATACAGCCGCGCTGATTTGCCTAATTTTCTTCGCTGGAATTTATGTTTAACCTGCCTGACTTATTTCTCCTTGATATGGACAAATAAAAACATTCCAGGCTGTTCATTTGAAGGCGATTAATGTTTAATTAGTGAGCTTTGGAAATCCATGTATCTCATCGAGGAATCTTGAAATAGACTCCTCGTCTAATTCATGATTGATGATAAAAGTCCCGTTTTATTTTTACTTCTGCGGGCAGTTTCATTGGATTCACATGCTATATCAAATTAGATCCAAAGTACGTTTCAGAAGATTTTACAGCACATTGAACTTTAGCCGGAATATCCCAGATGCCCATTGAATGCCAAAAGATGTTCACATTGTAATAACAGCCCTTCTCCCTAAACTGCTAACATATTATTCCTTGGAAAATTAATTGTCTCTGAAGTACCTATAAGGTAAACCCATGACTTCATGATTATTATAAAACGTCTGTTGTTCACTAGATAAGAGGTGGTACCAATATTTGATCTGATAATACAAATCCACTTCTATGTTATACTTGAAAGTTTTGCGTCGAGGAGAAAATTTAACAGATTAAAATCAATATGCAATCCGATTTTTTTTTCTTTTTGAGATTCTGTAGTGCACGTGCATGATATTGCTCATAAACATTTGTGTTAAAATTGGTTTCATACGACGAAAATTTACTAAGTAATACCTATAAAGTTTTCATTTATTTAAACTGAAGACGTGCATACATCCGCGCATCATTACGCCATTTTGTAGACACAAAATTTATAATATGACAATAAAAAAATACAATATGACAAGTGTCATATTGTAAATGATGTATTTACTCCTACCCGATAAATTCAAAATTGACAATTATATGTGTAACGTGCCTGGCGCTTTATTACAATATGACAATTAGACATGTAAAATGCATGGCGCTTTATTACACGCAATATCTTAATTAGGTCTGTTCTTTACAAATCTCAATTTGCTTATTTTGTCTTGTTGAGTTAAATATAGGAATACATAAATAGATTGATGTCTACCTTTCTTGATTAAAATTTCCAATTATATCAGGATTTCAATTTTAGGTTAGCTGTAGAAACGTACATGCACGGCAAATGTCAACCTTCAATTGGAGGTGCATAGACAACTGTAAAAAGCCTCGAACAGGTCTTTCATGGTGACAATGGGGTCGATTTAAATAAATCTTACAATGAGAGACTGTTGACATCGTCATTTGAAAGTTGACCAGTCAACATTAATCAAGAAAGTACACGTAGTAGAGGATAATACACGTGACATAATAAAAACGTCCAGGATATGATGTTTACTAATTTTCACATCCTACATGATATATCCCCGATTTCCTGTTAATTAATTCACTCAATATACTCTAACGCCAAATCATTGCAATGTATTTCATCTGCTGCGAATTTAATTCCGTTGGGCTTTTCTTTAAAAAAAAAAAATGCGAGTGTGGATGACGACTGACCCGTCGATAACAGATAACCGATGACCTCTCTTCTATCATCTCCATCCAACTGACATTCAGGGATATATCAATCTGCTACTGACAAATTCTGGGCTTACACAGAATTAAAAACGCGGCTTATTACATGTATGATTATGTAACATTTAAGTAAAGCCCAATTGCCGCTATTAAAGAGATTTGGAGTAATATCCTCTTTTTTTGGAGAAGTGTAATTTTTGATTTCACACTGAAGGAAAGAAAAATTGGGGTCATAATGCTTGTTATTGGAGCTACAGTGTTCTAAACATGACCTTTTTGCACTTAAAATTGACACAAGATTTATTCAATTCAACTTGATTAGTCTGTTGGTGTCAACACAAGGTAAGTAACACAAATCAATCATTACATGAAATAGATACATAATCAGGTCTTCTAACAATACAGATAGAAAAAAGTTTAATACACATGTACTAGTAATGGAAATAAATAATATTTTTGCAACTGATAAACGAAAAAATTCATGATATCAAATTGAGAGTTTAAAAGGAGTAATGTCAATTTCTAAAATTTCACATAATTTTCAATGTCTTGTAATAAAATTTAAAATGGAACTTAAAAAAAGCGGGGATTAGATAGAGATAACATTTTTTAAATTATTGGCGAAAATATTGATTTTTTTTATATTTTTTTTTTTTATTTTTACAAAATTTCGAGTAAATTAATTTCAACTTTTTAAAGAATCGGTGTTCTGTTTGGAAAAATATATCAACCAAATTAAGTAGGTACAGTTTCTAATGTCATTTGGCCCAAAATATCGATGATTTCACTTGGAGCTCAAACTCTGGCATTCAAATAAGGAATGGATTAGCAAATACAAAATCCGCTCAGTTTGATCAGCAAAATGATTTGTGTCATATGACGAGAGCATGAAGTTGGCATAAAATTGCAAAAATGCCATTTTTAACGAAAATATCCACAAATTTAGATGGTTTTCTTCTCATAAAACATACAGCGCATGCGTCGAGCAAATTCATATTCAAGTATGTTTTTCATCTTAAAATAATACACAATATATATCATTTTCATTTTGCTCGACAAATGTGCATATCTTTTCCTGAGCAATAATCTGTATGACATTTGACAGTTTTCAAGCTTATTTTGAAAACAAGGCGGGAAATGTCTTAATCATGATGTCATAATGCTATCCAATTAGGAATATAATTCTGATTTTGTTGACATAGTATGCCTGGCATATGTTTTACTTTCTTAAAACGCTGATTAAGGCTAATTCCAGACACATTTTATAGAGAGAAAAATTTTGGGCCTTTTTATGTATACAATCGTACCTTGTTCTTAATAGATTACAACATTTGAACTAGTTCCAACTATCAACTACTTGAATCATAAATCATAAAACTAAAATACACTCATAAGAGTATAGAAATAGAAGATATATTGGATGAAACAGAAACTGTAAAATCATGCAGACTTAGAGAACTTTTTGATTAATCAATCATTCCGCCACAAAATGTAGTCAGTGTCAAACCTTTTTAAAATTTCAATTGACACAAAATTTATCAACTCGACAGGGTTCAGTAATAGATGTGTAATGTGTTTGCACCAATGGGATCAGTATTGAACTAGTAAATATCTAGTTGTAGCATCTTGCGCAGTTGTGCTCAAAAGCTCAAGAGCTAACTTCCTTAACGTTTTTGAAGGATTTTTGATAGCTGAACCGTCAAAGAAATCCTCAATGAAAAAATGTTGACGAATAGAATTACATTTTAATATTTTCTGAAACTATGACGGACATTGATGGGAATCAATAAATCAACAGAAAGTAAGAATACAAAAACAGAACACATGGTCTGAATAAAAAGCAAGACTATGGCATCCATAATGTCGGACAGTAAGAATACATAGAAAAAAAAATGTATGGCAAAATAATCTCGCGGAGGAAATGATTGATCTGGTAGAGGCAAGAGAAAATGTTTAAAAATATGAAATGTAAATATCACATTGACCGAGAGAGAGAGAGAGAGAGAGCGAGAGAGAGAGAGAGAGAGAGAGAGAGAGAGAGAGAAAGAGAACAAAGAAACGATACATGTATTATCAGTTCATAAACACAAACCCCGTCCTTCTTTGTTTGGCAGCATAAACTACTTTTGTAATAAGGACAAAAATCGTTGATAGTGGCATACTTTAGCATACCTTGGTCGTTACATGCTTAATTATTTTCTATGTTAATATATTCATGAACTTTAATTCGTATGGTTTGGGACATATCGGTCTTTATTTTTAAGTATAGTGCATTTTAAAGTATACAATGTATTGGATGTATTCAAACTTATACATAGGAATGATATAATGTATGAAAAACAGGTTGTCATTAAAGAAAAAAAAACACAAGGAAATTACCATCAGCAATATCAAATATTTACTTTCTTCAGTATACTATACATCAATTTTAAGTGCAAAATGACATTTGGTTATGAAGTAGTGCTGTTCTCTTTTAAAAGGAAACATGAAAGCCTTAGTAACCATATTTACAAACCATGATTGGATGCTTCGATTTAATCAGAACAACGGTGTATCAAAATATATTTACATTCGCTGAACCTTTTCCCTTATCTTTCTTTTGAAATTGACAATGTTTTCATCCTCCACCATTAATACATGTTTGTTGCAAACTAGTTCATTACCAAATATGAAGCGTCGTCCAGGTCAAAGGATGTGTTGGCTGTTCCGTTTAAAGTAACGATTGATTGATTGTATCATGTTTACATGAAACGTCCCTCTCGAGAATTTTTCGCTCATACGGAGACGTCACCAATACCGGTGAAGGGCTTCAAATTTAGGCCTATGCTCGGTGCTTACGGCCATTGAGCAGTGAGGGTTCTATAGCGTACCACACCTACTGTGACACGGGACATCCGTTTTTAAGGTCATCTCCGAGGACCCGTGACATCCACACCTGATGCCGAGCGTTTGGCGATGGAACTGGCACTACCTGGTTTAACGACTTCGGTATGTCGCAGCCGGGATTCGAACCCCGACCTTCCGCATGCCGGGCGAACGCTCTACCTCTAAACCACCGCGGCGGTTTTTAAAGTAACGAATGGGTCAACGATATGATATATTAGAACTTAAATCTAGTTTATATTTTTAAAAATGCATAAGAATATAAACGCAGTATTAAGTCTTCCCCGGAAGACATGTGTCGCCTGCTAGTTCATTCTATATGTAATATATCACGTATAATGTTGAAAAAGTAAATTATTCAAATGGTTTTTGTCAGTTTAATACTCCTTTTAAAGGTTTTGAGAATTACTAAACATTCTTTAACGATAACTTAATTGAAATTGAAAGATGAGACATTATTATGCAATGGAATTTGTGGGAGAATCTGTTTGAAATTAAGACATTTATTAAATGTAGAGTGAATGAAAACATATGTTTGAAAATATGTATCAACCTGTTACTGTGCTCTTCAAGACAATGGTGATAACCATAAGTAATTATCTGTTGGGTTTACTGCTTAGTCTTGTTGTCTTTTTATATATCCAATTTACTGTTTCTCAAGAAAAATCATAATTAGTGCTGTTCTGAAATCACATATACTGTCCTTCAGTATGGGAAGTACAAACACTGTCCTTTTGTACATAAAAATACTGTCCTTCAGTTAATCATAAAATAAAAATTCTAAGTCCCGGCAAACAGGAAGTTGATAAGCGACAGATTCGAAAATGTCTTACACAATACAGTTGGCCACACTGATGCTCTGTGCCAAATATCAGGGAGTTGCCCCATGTGGTTCTGGAGAAAAGTGTGACAGAATTTTTTTTGCTGTAAAAAATTCTAAGTCCCGGCAAACAGGAAGTTGATAAGCGACAGATTCGAAAATGTCTTACACAATACAGTTGGCCACACTGATGTTCTGTGCCAAATATCAGGAAGTTGCCCCATGTGGTTCTTGAGAAAACTGTGACAGAAATTTTTTGTGACGACGCCAGACGACGACGCAAGACGACTGGTAGTGATCCCTTTATGTCGCCACTGCGTGTAACGCAGGCGACACAATAATGAAATATCTTTTGTTATTTTATCGGGTGATGAAAGTAGCAATCGCTTCAGAAAAAAATTGCATAACCCGCTAACGCAGGTTATGAATTTTTCCTGCAATGCTTGCTACCTTCACCACCCGATAGAACAACAAAGAAAGCATTTTATTGGTTAAATGTTGATCTTAAGATGAAAGCAGTGACGACAATGATACTGCTAAATGCTACAAACTTGTATCCCTGCTGCATAGTTTGATATACTCTTATACACAATGTGGACAATTACTTATAAGTTATTGAACACAATACTAAACGGGTAATTAATCTTCCTCTCGTTGTCAGCTCTTTCTCAATTACCCTTGTTTCTTTCGTAGCAAATCAGAACACTTAACTCTCAAAGCATTCAAGTTTAATTATTGTTTTTACTGGCAATCTATTACCAGAAACTATTTTGGCATTGTTTCCGAGAAACTACCAGGAACATATACTTTTGCCAATAAGGAAAGGCGCAAGTCAGACTTTTCAAATTGACATTTAAGAAATGTATTGATTCGATATTGTATGCTTATTGTACATACGCTCATGACGTATATGTTCATTGTGTGTTTTGTATAACTTTCGTAAAAATGCAAATTCCTTTAATGATTTATTATGGAACCAAAAGCACCTGCGTTCGTCACATTTAAAAAAAAAAACGACAACAACAATGAACTTTGTTTAAAGGCTAAATTTTAAGATAATTTTAATTATGCTTTTATTTAATACAGGTGCCTCCGGCACGTTCCGCCAGCATGTCGAGTCTTCGGAACCCCTCTACGTATCCGTTAATCAACATCTCGGATCACGATAGACCCGTGTCGTATTCTTCGGACGAGGAGTCCAGCAACCCGACATCGCCCTATCACCAGGCGAGAAATCAGCAAGGTGCGCTAAGCGATCGATCTAAAGAGTCGGAGAACGATGAGCTTCTCTCAGAGATCGAATCGGACTCTCGGCTTCACGCAAAGCATGTAGCCACGTTATCGCCCAAACTTGCAAGATCTGAATCTGTAAAATTGAGGAGGCAGTCAAATGGAAGACATGGCAGGAAATATTCACAGCCAATAGGAAATGCCACTCCACCTAAGCCGTCCCGAAGAGCCTCAAGTTTGAAACTGAAACGTATGCACCTGGATGTAAACAATCAGGCGAAGGAGAGAACTATGCCCTGCTTACCCAAATGTAGTAACCGACCAACGAATCCATCAATTACTATCACGATCGAATCCGACGACGAATCTATCTACAGTGATTATTTGAATCCTGATGTTAATTACAAGAATGACATAAACCATGTACATTTTGTTGGAGATGCGACATCTCTGTATGGAACACCAAAGGAGGAGTTGTTACCTCCAACAGGAGATACAGCCTCCACGGACCAGTATGTTAACAAGTCCAGTCCTACCATATTCCTAAAAGAGCAAATTATTTCATTTTTTCAACCCTCGGATAATAAACTTGCTATGAAGCTTTTTGGAAATAAAAATTCTCTACAAAAAGAGAAAATGCGACATAAGCGGGTGGCAAACTGGGTGATACATCCTTGCAGCAATTTCAGGTAAGTGGATGTATCTTGAAAAAATATATGTATGTAATGACACAATAGGCAACTGACAGCAACTGATCAGATTTTTACAGATGTTCAGAAATTGGTCTAGGATATTTGTTTTCGTTATTAGACTAATCAGTTTTCTTTCAAATTGATTAAAACTCGAGATCTAATTACAGAAAGATGCGACACCTTTGTTTAAAAAAAATCATGTTTTGTAATCGAACTTTTAAAGAAAAATGAAAGATATTTTAAAAGGAAAGGTATATTTGGACAATAATATGTTCTTGTTTAATTCATATTCTCCACTGAAATTCTTCTTGAAATTAACATAGCTGTATTATCCATGATATGTAAAATCACGCGCGAGGAAATCAATACATGTACATTGCCACATTCTTGGAGTTCGAGATAAAACTGAAATTGCGTTCAATATTGAAATATGTATCAAAGGGTTCTCAATGACTGACTGGTGGCACAATATATGTAAGATTTGTTACAGCTTATCGTAAAATATCACTTTATCCAATATAAGTTTATTCAATGCATTTGCTCGTCCAAGGAAGAACTGAAGGAGAACTGCCAGCATTGAACTCAAACAAAATCAAATTATTCAATTGATCCTAAATATGATTTGCCACGGGTATAACTCCAGATCTTTGGACTGTTACAGGAGTTGATAAAAAATAGTATACATATGTAATTGACATTAATTGGAGAGGTTTCAGATTTATGTATAGTCATGTTTGAATCTGCAGTTATCCCATATATATATATATATATCTTTCGTTAATAAAATTACTATGATACAGCGAGTAAGATATTGATTAAAGTCCATAGCATTACAGAAACCTACACATTAGAATGTGGAACTAATTGATGGATTTTGAAAACAATTAATAACACTCCTAGAACGAAACTGTGCCAATTAACTAAAAGATTGTTTAAAAACCTCCACTGCCTACACAAACCAAAGGCGGAAAAAATTGCTTATGTATGTTGTTTGGTAATATAGTGATGCACGAGAGAGCAATCCACTGTTCATTTAGCAGTATTACCAGTCCCAATGCAAAACTGTTTACACTTTGAGAGTAATTATAAAAAACCATGTAGGTACTTATAAGAGTCAGCAATGTCTGCAAGAAGTTTTGCAATATCTCGTTCTTGAAGAAATATTATCAAAAATAAGACTGGGATAGAATTTGGAACCTATTTTTTGTGTGTGTGTAGAGGACTGGCAGTATCACTTGTTTGCATGACTGGACTAACACCCTGTTACGGTGCATCTGGCTGCATCGGCAGTTAACGAGAATCAATAACGTTCCTTTCTTTTTACCAGAAAAAATCTACAGAACAAGTGCCATAAAACTAAGAAAACAAGACCTTTCCTCTCCCTGATCTCTAGACGTTATTTGGAGATCTTAACAATAAATATGCTAACGAGAGAGATGGCGGGAATCTTTTCCCCAACCCGTTTTATCCAAGAATGATGAGTATTTTTCTTGATGTCATTAGGGAAGGGTTTAGTCTCTAGTCTGAATCAATCTATAAATCGTCAATATAAAACGACTCCAAGGAAAATTCAAAGACATATAATCGCTTCAACACGGTATTAATAAGATATATCCCAATTTACAGGAATATACAATGAGAAATTGACAGGAAAGTTTGGAAATCAGCACACACCTTTTGTTATTATGTCTCATTAGTTTTTATTGTTTTGATGAGTGTCTTAGTGCCGTTTCTCTGTGTGATCACCTTGTAGAATGTTTCTGCATGCCTAACACACTGGTGATCTGGGTGATGAATTCCACTACAGGTTTCTCTGTAACACGGTTTCTTTTGTTTTTGCTTTATAATCATCTAATGGAATTTCGTAACTTGTTAAGTTCATTGCTTTCCCAACAATCTGATAAAGACTATGTTCTTCACCGATAAACGAGCTGCTAATTGGATTAATTCTTGTAGTGATACTTCAAAGAACAGACGCGTATCCCTGAACAATAAGGAGAATATTCAATGAATTGTAATTAATCGGATTATTTTCTGCAATGCAGTTTTAAAAAATTTCTGAGAAAACCAATATTTGTACTTGAGGAAATTTTATGTACATAATATAAAGCTATTTTACAGACTTCTAAATTCAGGAGTGGATCTAAAATATTCAAAGGAAATACGACCAAATATATCATATAAAAAGATGGATTAAAGCACCCAAAATGGCACAATATAACCAGGTTTTATAAAATCCATTTAAAGTGGGGATTGTAACTGCGGAACAAAACAGAGGTACTCTAAATATGCCATTTCAATGAACACCAGACGAAGACACCATCTATTACGTACAAGTCACATGTACATACACTGTATACGATATATATATATAATTACAGATCTGAAAATGGGTGTTAGAATGCCGTTATTAGAAAGGAATATAAACACGATAAACTCTGCTATTTGAGAAAGAAACACGGATTACCACTAAGGCGAGGGCTGCTACGGATGCTAAAGAATTTTTAGCCCCCGAGATCGAAAGTCGGTGGCGTATTGCTTTTTTGGCGTGTCTATTTCTTTTTTATGGTTTACCTTGCTATCCACAACTTCAACCATAGTGATAATGTTTGAAATCTTCATATTTGGTGAACTGATAGGTCAAGGTGAAAGGTTTTTATTTTAGGTCGTGGAGCAGGTCATATGCCTGTGTCAAAAGTCAGAAAAGGAGTCGGACAAGGTCGAGGCATATTGTGTCACGAGCACGTCGCTTTATCAGATGATATTCATCATCCAACGACTTTATACAGGCTTGTCAAAAGATTCTTTAGTACTTTGCAACAGATGAAATGCAGACTATTAAGGTGATAAAGATATTCCGATTTTTCTCTCTCTCAGTTTCATTACCAATGGGAATCTGATACATCTTTTTAATTCTAATCAATAAATCTCTCCGCATGCAATGATAAGAATCTCAATGTCTTCATTATAGACTTATTCAACGCAGAAAAAGTATGCAGTAAATTCACAGAAATCGACGAGAAGGCGTTTGGCGACGGAAACTTTAATTAACACGTCCTAAAAGTCATTTCAATTAACAATCGTCTAGTGTATGAAGATTTGACAAGGTGATTTCTACGCCATTTTGCTTAAACCAAACTGAAAATGTATTGTCTTCGAATTCTTTAGAAAGAGTGCATTACATATTTCTAATGAGCATTGATATCGCAGCATCGAAGGGTAATGCTTTCGACACGTGTCAAAGAGCATAAAATCATATCGTGGCAGAGTAAAAGAGATTTTGTAGTGGTCTTTATCCTTAATTGACAAAAGAATCGACTTTCTGTTTATCATTGTCATTTGTAGTCAGAAAATATTCTTTGGATATAATATAATAATGAACAAAAATGGACGTATTATACAATGAAATAAGATGTCATAAATTGATAGTCGATTGTTGAGGCATTCCTCAAAAGGCAATGGTATAGTTCAAATCAGTAAATAAGTATAATACTTATGTGTGGCGAAAGTGCAGTTTAAGGGTTTCCTAGGGCAAAAAAGCTTGGTTATCAATGTAATGGGAAAGCAATTGCTCATTTTCATACGTGAAGGTTATGCTCATCTACTACATTACTGGAACTTCCTTGGTGTCTCCAGGTGGTTTATTTCACCCTTCAGTAATACACACATTGCGCAGCTTTGTCTCTGCGTTAGATGTTTTATTCCTTATCACTTCCACGGAATATACACAATGCAGACAAATTATATGGCACGTGGCTTGTGTATTTATCTTACTTCAACGGTCTTCTAGGAAATTTTACGAGCATTTGAATTCCATGATGCGAAACTTCTGCGTCGGTAGCCTTCATTGAAAATCCGTAGAATTTGAAAATACTTGGATTGAAATTCACTGGTGATAGTACGCTAAACCATTCTAAAGTTCAGAGTATAGTTTCGGATGCAAGGTTAAGTCTGCAAACAATATACAATGACATCTTATTTTGTCAAGTATGGGTTTAATTATGGGACCTTACTTCGTCGGATGGGAATGTCAAATGTGAGATAAAATGAATTTACATATAAAGTAGTTCTTCACTCTCTTGGATATACAATACATAAGGCAAAAATCACATGAAATTTATAACTTAGTACGAAGAAAATGATTAAAGCTGCATGCCACAAATCAATTTTTAAACGATCCTTCAAGTTGCTTCTACTCTGATTTCAAACCCTCAAAACAGCTCAGAGAGCTGCCGTAATTACAGTCCGCCCTCTTAATCCAAATGGGCCATATCATTCTCAACCTCATCTATATTGTGCATTTACTCAAGTCTGGAAACGCTGTTAATTTACAAAAATTGATATGCATTATCGCTACAGTCCAAGCCTTTTCCCATAGATAGCCATTATTGATGAAAAGTGTCTCTTACTACAGAAATAATGCTCAATTCCGAGGAATGACCAGGAGGTTAAGAGAACGTTGCGAGATTATCCTCATTGGTCCTGACCAAATGAAACCATCCTTACCAGAAATAATGTTTTAGCGAAAAAGATAAATTAAACTTCTTTAGCTGGCATGGGTTTGAACAAGGCGGTTTTTCGATATGGTTATTCGGACGATGGTTTCCGAGAATTGATTGATTGAATATTGTTTAACGTCCCTCTCGAGAATCTTTCACTCATATGGAGACGTCACCATTGCCGGTGAAGGGCTGCAAACTTTAGGCCTATACTCGGCGCTTACGGCCTTTGAGCAGGGAGGGATCTTTATCATGCCACACTTGCTGTGAAACGGGACCTCGGTTTTTGCGGTCTCATCCGAAGGACCGCCCCATTTAGTCGCCTCTTACGACAAGCAAGGGGTACTGAAGACCTATTCTAACCCGGATCCCCACGGGATTGATTTCCGAGTAGACTTGCAACATGTCTTTGTTGTACAACTTTAACCTGGTGGAAGATCAAAAGCACATCATCTTTTTGTTGATAGATAAATTATCTTAATAATCATTTACAAACCTAACCTTAATTCTTTTTTGATTGCTGGTTTGTTATTTTACATCCATTCGGAAAAAAATTCACTCATACAAAGACGTCACAAGCTGGTGGTGAATTGCCACAAATGTTGACCTACAGGTAATGCCTAGCTCTCAAGGTCGTAGCAGTTAATGTTATTTATCATGCCAACGCCTACCGAGGTTTTCCGTCTTCAAGGACATATGCAAGGGTCCCCAGATTTAGACTTCTGATATCGGGCGCTTGGCAAAGAAACAGTCACTACGCATATTAAATGTCCTAAATTTGACGCGGCGGCGGGATCGAATTCGGGACCTTCCGGTTGCAAAGCGAGCTCCCTAATTAATAGGCTACCCCAACTGGTATGTACGCATTTGAATTATTTAAAAATAACTAAATTGCAATCAATGAAATCCAACGATTTTCAGATTTAGACGTCTGTCATATTAGAAATTCCCCCAAAACAGTAATGTGGTCTTTGTTGTAAACAATTACAGTTGTATAAACATTGATTACAGTCCAATCGTGTAATTTGCAAGAAGGAAACTACATGTAGCAAAAAATAGCTGCAGGATGTCTACGAAAAGCTCAGAGGAATAAAGTTGAATAGCTTTGTTCGATTCTACGTTTCCTCCAGCCCTAATCTTATCTTTGGTATTTTAATTTCTTTAGATCATGATATTGATCGAAGTCTTTTTTTCTTTGAAATGTCTATCACAAAATCAAATTCGCAAATCTCGCAGCGTGGCTTTAGCTATAAGTCTGTCCTCTACATTTTACGATAGAAACTAAAATTGTATTCTATGTACTCGGACATTCCAAACATTTCGATATGCTACGGTCGTTGTAAATGGATCGAAGAGAGATTGAAAAAGATACTCCAAGAATAGCTTATTCTTAAGCTTACTATCATAAACTCAAGCTGAGAATATCATATTCTTAATGTTTGTATCGCTTGAAAGACGATATGAATAGCTATTCTACCAAAATATAATCCATTGTGTTTGTTTTTTGTATTTACTGTAACAACAGAGATTACCATACTATCTTAATTTTTCACGAACAGTGATCAATCCTATAAAATATACAAAACCGAGAGTAGGGCAAACACGGATCGTTGGACATACATAATGTACAAAAAGTGGGATAAAGTGCCAAGGAAGAGTAAGCATCCCCTTATTGACCGGTCACACCCGACGGGAGCCCTATATGTTGATAGGTAAATGGTGTAATCCGTAGTCAAAATCAATTCGTCAAGAAAAGCCTAACAACTAATGTGAAACACGTCAGGCATAGAAGATTTGAACTAATGACAAATTGTATTTGAAAATTAGATCATTATAACGACAATAGAACTTGCGAAATGCCGACTTTAAACAAGATTGTTGAAACCCCTGCAACATCAACTTCTATTTGTTCCTGCAGGAATTGACATAATTGAGAAATGGTACTACTATAACATAACGATGGTATTGTATGACGTTTATAATACTAAATTGGAAACTGGGTTTTTTTTATGTGTGCCATCAATCTTCTGAAATACGAAAATAAACATAAAATCCTTGCTGTAATTATATAAGAAAATCCAGGGTTGCATTTGAGGAGAAAAGGAGTGGTGAGGTGGGGATTTGAAGACCTGCTTACGTCCGCATAAATCTATAACACTTAAATTTCTGGGATCAACTTTGCAAACTTGGGCTCTGCCATTTTCGCTAGTCAAGGGTATCTGTTTCGCTACACTATGCATTAACCGCACATCTCTGTCGCTAGGGCCGGCTCAAAGAGTGTCTGAAATGTTACACAAGGTTTGTGAGGAGATTAATGTGTCAGAAACCCTTGTCTAGCAAACACGGGGTTTACCTAATAGAATATGCATGTCTGAGTCAAGAATGATGTCACTCAAAATCTCAAAAAGTGATTTTGATTCACACACACTTTAAGAATTGATATCAGTTGCCCGTGCTCGTTGATTCTAGTATTGACTTAATTGAATGATTATGTATATTTTTAACGGCACAAGAACCGTGATGTAAGAAGCTATGAGAAAATTGCTGAGAGAAAATTGATTTCCGCTGAAAAAAATGTCTGCATTGAATGCAACACGAATCTCAGTTACTACTAGTATAAGACATGTTTGACTGGGGTTCTGAGAATGTAACAGACATTCTATTTCCGTCCTATGTTGTGTCTTTTAAATAGAGATTTCAAAACAGTGGCGGATTTAAGGGGGGCGCTATCGCCCCCCTCCATAATCTTTTCAAATTTATAGTAAATCGTGGTCTCCTGTTTAGAAAAATGTAAACGATAAAAGAAGCAATAATTTCTTTTGCTCTCGTAGATATAAATGGCAAAATCTTTTGATTTATTGAATTACTTTTATCGGGAGAACTTGCATTTTTTTCCAAAACCCTTAAAATCTGCGTCATTTTATTAATTTCACCTTAAAAATGACAGAAAATAGTAAAAATGACTGCATAGGAGACATTTCAAGCCCTATAAAATCTGTAAAATCCAGGAGCTTCCGGGGGCTTCGCCCCCTGCACCCCAACAGGGCTTCGCCAAGGACCCACTGGGAGCCTCAAGGTGGCCCCTAGACACTTTACCTTTTAAAGTTGCCCCTCCCCAACCGCAATTCCTGGATCCGTTCCTGCAAAACCAGTGCGAGTTACATGTAGTAACTGGTCATTCTTAAACTCGAATTTCGTATTTTTAAATTCTCAAGAGACACGACATAGGAACGAGAGTTTGAAAACAAAACCGGTTATTAACAAGCATATGTTATGGAACCTGCTTATCTTATTGTACACATCCCGGTTTTATTAAGTGTCTGTCCTTCAGCTGCTGTCAACTCGGCTGGAATATGCATTTACACGCAAAGGACACATTTACTCTTGATGATCTATCGAAATGAAATATACAGGAGAAGCGTTTAAAGATTGACAAATTAAAAACAACCAATCAGAATAGTCCCAGCGGAAAATGTTAGCAAAATCAAAAAAGAACAGTCTTCGTCATATCTGAAAAAGATACGTGAACATCGTCTAGTGTAACAAGTTGAATTCTGTTTCAAAATCAATTTGTAATTGTCATGATATGACGGGTGTAATCATCCTCCCTTGTTAAAATTCCATTGACAGGGATTTTTTGTAACTTGAACAAAACAATGATACTCAGCAAATTGAATGGATTCAGTTGGTTGGTAAACGTTAAAAGTTAATTACACATGCATGTAGCGAATACTGGGACCCCAGCATTCAGTGCAATGCAGATACACTGGTATTATAATCGTGGAACACTATATGTTGGTTAAGAAAAGGGTTTTGCCAAAGACCACATGAAAGGTTTGTAGTAAAATTCTATATGTAGTTGCCAAATGTTTCATCTTTGTTTAGTGCATCCGTAAACTTGGGTAATAATTTGATGAAAGACATAATTTCAGAATACTTTTGAAGATTGCAAGTTTTAAAGAAAGCATGCTTATTGAGACCGATAACGAAACAATCTTTTGGTATGATTTTTGGCTTGTTCAGTCATCGTGTATGATTAATAAAGATAGTACTTATAATGAGATATTACAGATAACTCTGATGATCATCTGTACGACACATAATTTGTTATCTTCATCAGATGCATGTACATGTATGCAAATAGTTTTATTAAACAAAACTGATTCTCGATAAAAGGAATTTTAAGGCACCTCTCATTGGAATTAGAAAAAAAAATCCTCACTACCTTGTACACTGTAAACATACGCCATCAAGAAAATTGTCAAAGAAACGTACATTCCCACCAGTCATATTCTCGTTGTGAGTAAATTTTAATTTCCTGATTGCCATGATATTGGTCAAATAATCTATACTTGTTTCATCGCAATTAGCTTGCCTTTTTAATAATTATTTTGTGTTTAAACAGCAAAAACAGTGATTGTTTTCTCATATAAACATTTCTCAATCTCTCCCCGCCGACGACGTGTCAGGAAGCTGTTTTACGATTCTAGGCAGAGCCCAGGTTATCTCAAAAGAGATATGTTTATTTGAACAATAGCTGATTACGGTTTTGTTTTAGATTTCACATATGAAAGCGTTCTGTGAACTTTCTTGAAAGTGCACAGCATGTGTCAATTGTCTTTTCATTCGCAATAGATTTTCAGAAGGAAAACAATTTTCACGCTTAAACATTGCAGGAATTTGTAAATGTGGTCGAAAATAGTTTTCAAAGCTGTTTGTTGAATGCTATTTCAGAGGAACAGATTTGTCATATTTGTAACATATTTGCAGCAAAAACGCATCCTAGTATGCATTTTTGAAAGAAAAGGTAACTCTATACAAAACTATGAAGAACAGAAGCGTAAAACATTCGGTTAAACAAGCACTCTATTCCATCACGTGCAGAAATATATTACATGTACCATAAATCAAAAGATAATTTCCTGATGAATTATAGATATTTTCTGGTTATGAAGGATGTACATGTATCTGGGGGTTTGATGCGTTGCTTGTTTGCTTATGAAATTAATCATGTTTCTGATATATACGAACATGCATATTGCAATTTGAGAGCTTATGTTTGAAAATGTTTGAAATTTTAACTTATGGGTATAATCCAATATATATAAAATCACCTCCTGATACCATGCATAGATTAACAATAACGATTATCGATTGAGGTTATAAATAAACGAAGACTGTGATTGTAAGTTGAAGCTTGGTTACCATGGTTATAATAGTTGTTTTTTTTATCTAAGAAACAATCCGTTGGAGAATACTGCCCGAGGTCGTGAAATTTTGTTCGAAAATAAATTCAAAACCCGAGAGTGTTATTCCTCAGCTATTCTGAAAGGGAGCTAATCATTTCTACTCTGCTACGGTGATGTTTGTACAAATACAGTGAAAAAGTAAAGATAACAACCAGCGTCCAATTGCATAAATCATTGAGTACAAACTTTAGTGAAGGAACTATATCTAGCAATTCAACTTTATGAAAAACAGGATTACAACTTCAGATGGTGTTGATGTCTTTCAACTGATTCGATACCCGAGAGCATGTTCTACCTATGATCATTCTGTAAATAAAGGCAGGCTATTAACGTATAAGTTTATGTGTCTCGTTAGCACTTTACAAATTATATGGTCTTGATAATGATCTAATTTGCAAATACAACCTGTAATTAGGTCGAATGCTGCCTGACGTGTTTCATACCGATTGTTAGACCGTAAATTACATATTGATTTTGACTACAGATTACACTCTGTTTACCTAGCTCAATAATAAAGTTCACGACGGATGTGACCGATCAACAGGGGAAGCTTACTCATTCTAGGCACCTGGTGTTTCCTCTACTCACAATTTTGTATTCTTTATAGAACTTATGAGATTTATCACATTCGTTATCACCACTTACTCCTCATCACTGTAAAACATTTCCGAGTAGTTTAATGCAGTTTCATATTGGGAAGTGTATAACGCACATTAGATCGGTAGCGGTACCTCAGTGATGGAGCGTTCGCTTCGTATCCAGGAGGTCGTGAGTTCGAGACCCACTCGTGTTGATTGATTGAATATTGTTTTACGTCCCTCTCGAGAATATTTCACTCATATGGAGACGTCACCACTGCCGGTGAAGGGCTGCAAAATTTAGGCCTATGCTCGGCGCTTATGGCCATTGAACAGGGAAGGATCTTTATCGTGCCACACCTGTTGCGACACGGGACCTCGGTTTTTTCGGTCTCATCCGAAGGACCGCCCCATTTAGTCGCCTTTTACGACAAGCAGGGGGTACTGAGGACCTATTCTAACCTGGATCCCCACGGGAAGCTTAAACCTAAGACACTAAATAAGGTAGTGATTGCTCCCTCGCCAAGCGATCGGCATTTAAATGTAAGGATCACGGGTCTTTCAGATATGAACTTAAAATTGGAAGTCCAAAGTCACGGCAGGCGTTAGCACGTTAAAGAAGGATCACTGCTTCAGCGCTGAGCATAGGTCAAAATTTGTGATACTTCACCTACAGCTGGTGACGTCTCAATATGAATGAAAAATTCTCGACGGGACGTAAAAAAATAAATCAACAAACACATATGATTATAAATAGACAACAGTATATATGATGCTAAATAGACAACAGGAATGTATCTCAAGACGAACTAGGCAAGATATGTTATATATTGACTTAAAACTACCACACTACCATTCACATGTTGTGTAATAAGTCCAAACAAAACAAAGTTCAGCGCGTACAATGTCAACTCTCAAGAAAACAAGAAAACGATTTTATAAGTAACCAATAACAAACGTAATGCAACATCCCTTATATTATATATATTGCGTATGTTGCAGCATGTTTTCCTTTCTTTATAATCTACATTTGTACACGTATCACACTTGGCTCCAAGATGGACCTTGTGGTACATGTATCGCAATGAGCACTGAGGCGAACCTTATGGTACAGATATCACACTCGCTACTGAGGTAGACCTTATGGTACCAAAGTCAGTGGTGCACGTGTTCGATTTATCACTTGGACAGACGTTGTGTTACATGCAATATACACACGACTGATATCAATCTTATGGTATATATATGACACGAACGAGTTATGAGATTGATCACTGTTCGTCATTTGTATAAACCGTGTGGTATCAAACTTACCACTGTGATAGACCACGTGATATTACACTCACTAGTGAGACCCTTCGCTACACGTACAGTGTATTGTACTCAGTTAGCTATTGTATACTGAGATATCTCGTGAAATACATCTATCGCATTTAGACGTTTCATAGAGATATATCGTTCATACCACACATATATTGTATTTCTGAGATATACCATTTGTTAAGCTTATCACGCTTCTACAGACACGCGCCTTTTGGTATATCATTTTATACTGATAGATACCTCTTAATATCACAAGAACTACTAAGACAGACACTTAGGTATCAAACTGTTTACCTTTAATTATTACATCTCTTTAGTGGACTTTGACCTATGCTGTCATTGCTTCACCACAAAATGCCTTATTGATTACGGCCTGTATAAAAGCGTCGCATGATGAGGGATATGGATGGGGGCCTTGTTTGTTCCACTATTAAACTTATTTTCTCTTTTAATAACATCAGTACAATTATGTAGTCTGATCCACGGATTTTAAAACCCTGGATGGGTTCTTTTATTCGTACTAAAATATTTCATTACGAAGCTACAGATGCTTGTTAGTTCAGGAAAGAAAGTGGTAACTTGAGGACTTTATGCCATTGTTAGTTTATATTGGGTAAACTGATGTCATTAGACAGTGACTAGTGCGTTCCTTTCAATAAATCCATTTAGCTATCTTTATTGACCAGAAGGACCTGAATAACAAAAAAAAGTATGCGTTCACACAGGCGGACTTCCAAAATGTATTAATCTGTATTGTCTGTTTAGCTAGACATTACCATGTGATGTATGATACAGGAATTGATCATGTGCTAAATCTGAGAGGATGCATCACCTTTCACAGAAGCCTCGTATTGACCGTGCTTCCTACATGTATCAACATCTCTGATTGATTTCCGGCGTCTTATATATGATGCTCGGGTCTCATTAGTTTTTCATTCTATCAATGTAATCATTGTCGTCTGATTGGTTGCAAAATTAAATTATAGAGAAGAATTAATCACAAAAGTATGCTTGATGTGGATTCTACCGCAAAATAAAATGTAACTGTGTTTTAATTAAAGTTTTCCTCTCTTGTCCGGTTATTAGTTTCAGATGATTACGTGGATGCTATGTTCAACCCTGATGTCTTGTCAAGATTCTATGTAATGAAAAAACTCTGTAATGAAATTAATTGTGAAGTCGACAACATGCATTGTAGATACTGGTATATTGTAATGAAAACATACGTACCTACCATTGAAATAAAAAGTCGGAAGTAAGGATCTTAAACATATTTGGACATAACGTTGGATATGTTTGCTTATTAACTCAAGTCTCAAGCCAATCTTAGCAAAAACGTCTTTGTGGCGGTAAGATACAATTATAATGAATACACACGAATGCCCCCCCCCCCCCCAAAAAAAAAACCCACCAAAAACCATGTCTTTAAGATGTCCTTTTTGCATTAAATGACATTTGCAGTAACATTTTGAGGAAAATTTCAAGCGTATGCTATAGATCATAAAGCTATTAAAAGAAGTGTTGTTTGTTTACGTTCCTTTATGAGCTCAGATTTTCTTAAAGCATATGAAGATTTCAAAGATGAAGCAGTTCAGTATGGGTTTGAGTTTATAAAAATGAAAGGAGTGAAATTGATAATGAAGAAAATAAAAATATGGATAGATAATTCACAGGAACTAGAAATGCATTGAGTTTAATAAAGGACAATTAAATGTAACTAAACAATGTTCATAAGGATAGTTACGCATAAATAAACAATGTTCATAAGGACAGTTACATGTAAATAAACAATGTTCATAAGAATAGTTACATGTAAATAAACAATGTTCATAAGGACAGTTAAATGTAAATAAACAATGTTCATAAGGATAGTTACGCATAAATAAACAATGTTCATAAGGACAGTTAAATGTAAATAAACAATGTTCATAAGGACAGTTAAATGTAAATAAACAATGTTCATAAGGACAGTTAAATGTAAATAAACAATGTTCATAAGGACAGTTAAATGTAAATAAACAATGTTCATAAGGATAGTTACATGTAAATAAACAATGTTCATAAGGACAGTTACATGTAAATAAACAATGTTCATAAGGATAGTTACATGTAAATAAACAATGTTCATAAGGACAGTTAAATGTAAATAAACAATGTTCATAAGGATAGTTACATGTAAATAAACAATGTTCATAAGGATAGTTACGCATAAATAAACAATGTTCATAAGGACAGTTTTACATGTAAATAAACAATGTTCATAAGGACAGTTACATGTAAATAAACAATGTTCATAAGGACAGTTACATGTAAATAAACAATGGTCATAAGGATAGTTACGCATAAATAAACAATGTTCATAAGGACAGTTAAATGTAAATAAACAATGGTCATAAGGACAGTTAAATGTAAATAAACAATGTTCATAAGGACAGTTACATGTAAATAAACAATGGTCATAAGGACAGATACATGTAAATAAATAATGGTCATAAGGACAGTTACATGTAAATAAACAATGGTCATAAGGATAGTTACATGTAAATAAACAATGGTCATAAGGACAGTTACATGTAAATAAACAATGTTCATAAGGACAGTTACATGTAAATAAACAGTGTTTATAAGGACAGTTAAATGTAAATAAACAATGTTCATAAGGACAGTTTTACATGTAAATAAACAATGGTCATAAGGACAGTTACATGTAAATAAACAATGTTCATAAGGACAATTAAATGTAAATAAACAATGTTCATCAGGACAGTTACATGTAAATAAACAATGGTCATAAGGACAGTTACATGTAAATAAACAGTGTTTATAAGGACAGTTACATGTAAATAAACAATGTTCATAAGGATAGTTACATGTAAATAAACAATGTTCATAAGGACAGTTTTACATGTAAATAAACAATGTTCATAAGGATAGTTACATGTAAATAAACAATGTTCATAAGGATAGTTACGCATAAATAAACAATGTTCATAAGGACAGTTACATGTAAATAAACAATGTTTATAAGGACAGTTACATGTAAATAAACAATGTTCATAAGGACAGTTACATGTAAATAAACAATGGTCATAAGGACAGTTAAATGTAAATAAACAATGTTCATAAGGACAGTTACATGTAAATAAACAATGTTCATAAGGACAGTTACATGTAAATAAACAATGTTCATAAGGACAGTTACATGTAAATAAACAATGTTCATAAGGATAGTTACATGTAAATAAACAATGTTCATAAGGACAGTTACATGTAAATAAACAATGTTCATAAGGACAGTTACATGTAAATAAACAATGGTCATAAGGACAGTTACGCATAAATAAACAATGTTCATAAGGACAGTTACATGTAAATAAACAATGTTCATAAGACAGTTACATTTAGATAAACAATGTTCATAAGGATAGTTACATGTAAATAAACAATGTTCATAAGGACAGTTAAATGTAAATAAACAATGTTCATAAGGATAGTTACATGTAAATAAACAATGTTCATAAGGATAGTTACGCATAAATAAACAATGTTCATAAGGACAGTTACATAAATAAACAATGTTCATAAGGACAGTTACATGTAAATAAACAACGTTCATAAGGACAGTTACATGTAAATAAATAAGGTTCATAAGGACAGTTACATGTAAATAAACAATGTTCATGAGTACAGTCAGATGTAGATAAACAATGTTCAATAAGACAGTTACATGTAGATAGAAGTAATCGACATTTTGATAATTTTGCGTGAAATGTAGATGTTTTGTGCAATTGTATTCAATGACTACTCTTTAATTTAGATATTGACCACGGCTGAGTACAGACATGTATTTACTATATGGTCGGGTGCAAATGTATATGATAGGGATAGGTTGGGACTTATGTTTGAGTTTAAGATTAGTTAGACATATCAACATTTCTACCTTTTACCTGCTTTAAATTGAAATCTGCATAGATAAAGTTAAGAATTAGTGTAATGGTTAAATGTTGATGAATGTAAGTAATGATTAATTATGATTCCATGTGATTCATGACTGGAACGTCTTCCGTGTAAATTGAAACACAAGAATTTGAAATGTTGTCTTACCGTTGGATAAATATGTAATTTATACTTTTGATTGATTGATTGATGTTTTCCGCCTCACTCAACAATTTTTCAGTTATGTGGTGGCACCCAGTTTTTATTGGTGGAAGAGAGAACCCAGATACAGTTTTGAAATACTAGTACTTTACATATTCATTGTGTAGCAACGTTAAATTTTGTTTGTGTATTGTTTTACGTCATATTTGAGAATTTTCACTCATTTATAGACGTTACCAGCTTTACGTGATCTGGGCCCAGTTGCACAAAACTTACTTAAGTTCAACTGACAGTTAACGTCTAGTTAACACCATATAAATATAAGAGCTAGTGACAACTTAACTATTAGTTTAAGTTAACTAACCTTCGTGTAACTGGGTCCTGATCTACGCATATGCTCAGGACTGTAGTAACAGTGAGTGCTCTTCATCGTGCCAATACTTATCGTGGCACGAACCCTCATTTAAAGGTCATATCCGAAAGACTTTCCCTTTTTATATCAGGTGCCTAGTGAGGGTACGATGCGTGTGTATTTTCAATGTACATGTACCTTATTTATTGTATGCTTTTCCAATTAAAAGTCTAATTACGATGGGTTTTTTTTACAGGTTTTATTGGGATCTCTTCATGCTGGTACTTCTCCTAGCCAACCTCATAATCTTACCTGTTGCCATATCATTCTTCAACAATGATCTCTCGAAAGAATGGATCGCATTCAATTGTATCTCAGATACCGTCTTCTTTTTGGATATAATAATCAATTTCCGAACAGGTAGGTTACTTTTACCCAGTTATCTATGTTCCGGTGGAATTGTATAAATAATAAAACAACAATCTTTTCTATTCCAGTATCAATAAATCCATTATTATATCAATAAAAGTGATGCACGGAGTTAGCTGTGCGTTTTATTTATTTAATGTGCAGGTTTTATTGCGAAAATAAATCGAGAAATGCATTATCTTTATCTTTGAATGAATATCTTAATATCAGTAAAGTAATTTAGTGTCCCCAAAGAGGAAAAATGTAAACACAGCTGTCGCATTCTGAGTAAGGTGGGTGTAAAACGTAAGATATAGGAGCCGCAGTCGAATCGTTATACATTTCGTCACATTAATTGCACACCATAACGACCATAGGAAATTTGTTTGCTATTTTATTATAGTTATCTTATGAAGCCTAAGAAATCTTTAATAAATGTTGCTCTATGAAATTTTTTGCCTTCACCAACATTTTATGCATCATAGAAATAGTTATAAATCGTGGTTCCGGACTTAACATTATAGCAATAGGTTACTAGCTTGCTAGACATCTACCAAATATAATATTTTATATATTCAAAAATGATTTTATAGAAAACTTTGTATAGAGCGTTATACTCTGAGCATGGCGGTTCAGAGTAAAAACTGACTTGCAGCACTAATTGCATTTAAAATCGGTAAAATCCGAAAGTCGATTTAAAATGTGCTGTATTACATACTCTCAAATAAAACCCCAGTATCCTCTCGGCTTTGCCTGTGAGGTTGTCTATGTGCTTATCCCACTTCTGTGACTTTTGATGGCAATACCCAGGTATTTGCTTGAATCGTCCAGATGGTGATTGTGTAGTGAATACTCTGCTCTGATAGAATGGCGTTTATTGTAATTTACCTAGATAGAAAGTCATTTGCCAATCAGCTTCCTACTTTTGCAATGTTCCCAAGTCTCGGTGTGGTGATCTGATATCAGGGGTTCTGATATTTTCAAATAGCAGAGAGTCATGCAAAAGTAATCGGGCACCAGATATTGTCATCTCTGAGAGGTCATCCATGAATGCTACATATAGGAAGAGTAATGGTTCAAGAACAGTTCCCTGGGGTACAGCGGAATATACATTCTTTACACACTGACTTTGACTATGGATTATTCCGTTTACCTGGTCAAGACATACGGCTCACGGCGGGTGTGACCGGTCGACAGGGAATCCATGCTGGCCATCTGTTAAATTAGAGCATCTGTCAAAGTGACTCATCACTTGGCTGTGAATGACGTTATGTGGGACCATACAGAACACTGAAGAAAGGGACACAAGGCGATGATTTGAGGCTTTGTGTTTATCTCCCTTTTTGAAGATTGGAACAATCTTTACTGATCGTCAGATCTCAGAGAATTATGAGCTTTGATGTTCTCGTGGAACTTCCGTACTCCGGCGGCATTGTCTTGGTATGGGCTTGATCCTATATCTGGCATACAGGTAACATTTTCCTTTGTGTAGACAGACTGGCATTGGCAGTTCAGAATTTCGTCGTTTGTAGGCATGTCGGTGTAAAGTAATCCATTATTTTTCCTGAAGGGGAAACTACTCCTTGGGAGTTCTGCCTTTTCCATTTAATACAGGATCAAAAACGTATGCTGTTTGTGATGTCACCGCAGACGACATCAGCCACCATAGCTACCGTGGGTTTTGCGTGTTTCTCTCTAGTTTGTGGTTTTGAGATATCTTTATCTTTCCCAGTCTTGGTATCTTAAAGTACTCTTCTTTCGGTATAATAGTTGCCAAAACATGTCATAATGTTCGTTGTTTATAGAAATACCAGCATCTCCATATAACAACATGTGAAAGTGTGACCTTAGACGGTCGATATCTCAGTGGTTACCTGCTATCCTTGTACCACTAGCGCTGATACACGTGTATCAACGAATCACTCCACTCCACTGTGTAACGGTCACATTTGTATCAACGAATCACTCCACTCCACTGTGTAACGGTCACATTTGTATCAACGAATCACTACACTCCACTGTGTAACGGTCACATTTGTATCAACGAATCACTCCACTCCACTGTGTAACGGTCACATTTGTATCAACGAATCACTACATTCCACTGTGTAACGGTCACATTTGTATCAACGAATCACTCCACTCCACTGTGTAACGGTCACATTTGTATCAACGAATCACTACACTCCACTGTGTAACGGTCACATTTGTATCAACGAATCACTACACTCCACTGTGTAACGGTCACATTTGTATCAACGAATCACATCACTCCACTGTGTAACGGTCACATTTGTATCAACGAATCACTACACTCCACTGTGTAACGGTCACATTTGTATCAACGAATCACTCCACTCCACTGGGTAACGGTCCGTTCATGTGAAGTAGGATATCGTTTTGTGGACAAAGATAAAAACGTCCTGATTTTGTATCAGATCTTCACAACACATTGTTACCCCCTACTTCTTCTAAACTTCTAGAACCAGTTCAAAGAATCATATTGCCTCTAACTAATTAGTAATATAAGCTCAGAAACCTCCGAGTTTACAACGAGGATTTAATACCTTCGGATGTTATGTTGATGAATGCCTGTACTCGGGATTTCTTCATCAGAAGTAAAGTGTTTAAGCATGATACAAAGTGATATATCAGGGTAAATTCGAAGCACGGTGATTTCTTGAGAAAATTGTCGTTCTTTAGAATTAGAATATGACAACTTTGCTTTTCCAGCCAACTGTACTCGAGATCATACTGCTTAAAAAATGATTTATCGACATTTGAAAGTCATGCACTGTAAATGAAAAGCATTAGCTTCTACTTTTTGTCTGTCAAGGTGAAAATACTCTAAAAATTTGTAGTAGATTTATTACAATTATGATTTCATCGTACGGACAATATCCCATTGTTCACAGATCAGCGAGGTCCTCGTGGATGTGTACAGTGCATGACAGTTAGTGCAGAAAACAGTCTTCGTTATGTAAGACGCCTGTATTATTATGAATGCATATTTTTCGTATAAGTGATATTTGCATAAAATAATGATTTTCACGGAGTTACCCTCATATGCTGCCATTCCAAATACATTCAGCAAGAAGATGATATCGATTGAAGTATATATTTTTGACAGTTTTATCTGACAAAACCTGAACCCAAGAGCGTGATGTTGCACAAGAAAGCATAGCTGCATGATATAATGCTTCATGTTATTTTACACTGCCATTCACAATCACTTACACTGTTTCAAAGCAATTTTTCTCCAGGAATTCGCCCCTTGATGAGTATTTGATCCCCTGCCATGATGAAAATAAGTTTTAAGGCCAACTTCGGCTTCCACGTTTCTTTAGAAATGTTTCTTTCGTTCATGATATCAATAATCGAAACTAGAACACTGGCGTTCTAATCTTGGATTATATTTTGTACAACACAAGTAGTATATCATTAGTAAGTATCGTAACAATACAGGTATATCATTTTCTATTTCAGGTATTATTTTAAATGATTTCGCCGATGAAATCATTTTAGACCCCAAGCTGATCGCTAAACGTTACGTAAAGTCCTGGTTTTTCCTAGACCTCATCAGTACTATACCAATGGACTATATTTTTCTCTGGTGGGATTCCGAGGCAGACTTCTACCAAATGATCCATGCAGGTACGAGCTCGCGAGTGGATGCAGGCCCTTATTGGCAAGGTGATCATTCCCATAATTCTCTCTCTTATCACGTGATTTTCTCCCCCGTTTGTCCTGCCTTTATTTAAACTTTTCACGTAATCAGCTTTTTCGGGGTTTGTATGTATAATTACAAGCCTTTGTCAGTAGCTTCTGGTACACTATTACAGGAACGTTTTCAATGTTTGATACAGTTGATTTTGCTCAACGTCTTTAAAAATTTGACACACACACACAAAATTAACTTTCACATTTAAACAAACCATAATCGATTTTTTTAAAGATTTAAAGGAACATATTTAATTAATCATTCCTTAATAATCACTTACATCTACTTTGACGAAGGCTTGTATTTGTTTCGATCACTTTGTAATGTGAGGCGTTAGAATATGGATTGCTCTGTACGCACTAACACTGAAGCTTTCTGATATATGATAATTGTTAAATCAATTTTTTTCCAACTCTGAATCCTTCTTACTTAGGAATTTTTTTTTATTCTCCCACAATGCCTATTTTAGTCCAGTTTAAAAGTATTCAGCATTATGTTTGCCTCAACATTTTGCATTGATTTCAGTACAAAAAGCTATAATTGATTTCATTAAAGCCTTTACTTGAACTTCCTGTCGCATAAGGTGAGAAACTATTGAGAATGGTCGCCTTGAATTTCTTAGGAAATTTAATTCATTACAAAACTTTAGTGATGTTTGTAGCCAGTGCATGATCATCTATGGATTGTACATGAGGACATTTCTGGACTCTTGCTATACTAAGTAATACAGAGACCGGAGTATATACTGCTATACTAATACACAGACCGGAGTATATACTGCTATACTAACACACAGACCGGAGTATATACTGTTATACTAATACACATACCGGAGTATATACTGCTATACTAATACACAGACCGGAGTATATACTGCTATACTAATACACAGACCGGAGTATATTCTGCTATACTAATACACAGACCGGAGTATATACTGCTATACTAATACACAGACCGGAGTATACACTGCTATACTAATACAGAGACCGGAGTATATACTGCTATGCTAATACACAGACCGGAGTATATACCTGGTGTTTTTATTACACCCTAAATCAACACAGATAAAAAGATGTATTATTTGATGTTTTACTTCACTTGATTAGCATGCTATATATATATATATATATATATAATATATATATATATATATAATATGATTGCACGTTGTGAGCACTTCTTCACTTTTTGCACGAGACATTTTCTCATCAAGCTACTACAGTGTTAATACTCCTGTCGTATAGAACTTTCAATGGTTTTAAATTCAATTAAGTCCTAAAGCGGTACTTCTTCATCTACAGCTCATGACGTCTCCATATGAGTAAAAATGAAATTCTTGAAGGGATATAAAACAAATAGACAAACAAATATTATTTACAAAATAATTATGTTTTGTTATGTAACATTTTAAACACTCGAACATCATATGATTGGATACAAAATCCACGCAAAAATCTAACATTTTTCTTAAACTGCTATTCAATAAGGAAATCCCATTAAATTACAGTGAAACTCTGTTATGCATCATACATGTATACGCCATATGCAGTTGTTATCATTACATTACAACAATTTTAAAGTTCCATGTGTTGGTTCCATTTGAAGAATATGTTTTATATACACCAGTTCTATGTATTAGGGTCATACATGTGTATAGGTGACAAAAGGCTTTACATTCATCAATTATTTGTAACATTATTTCTGCCGACACCCATGGCGTGTAGTTGTTTCATTTATAGCACCTGTCACAGTTATTGGTTTGGCCGATGGATAATTTCATCTTCGCGTTAGATATCGCCAAATCGGCGTTAAACAACAAAACACAAACAAAATGTTTACAGCGGTTATAAAATCTATACTTGTATCACCAGTCTTAAAATTATTGACTTGAGAACATTTGCAAATAAAGTGATTTCACTGTTTCTAAATTTAAGGAAATGCTGTTCTGTTATCCTTTCATCCCATGATTAATAATGTCATGCCTTTAGAAGAAATAGTGCTCACTTTCATGAATTGAGGAGCAATATTCAAGAAACTATTCAATGAAAAAGGTTTTAGGCCCATGTCTAACGAAAATGAACATAAGCTATATAATCAGATTTTTGATTTGAATTATATCCTATTACTTGTTCTGCTGGTCTTACTGTTATACTAGATATAACATGTTTTCGGACTATTCAGTCCGTTTCTAATGTGTATGTGCAGACAGCATTGTATTGAACAGTTTACGTCACAATGGAGTTGATCTATTTGAAGAGATTACAACACACCGGAAATGACCTATTGAATGAAATTAGCGGTCTATAGAACAACCTCCAATACCACTTGAAATTTTATGATTTAGTACGTTTACAATCTTATTAGAATATAGTATTGACAACTTATTTATGAAAGTACTGTGTGTAATGAAGTTCATTGTGTGACCATGGAATATTTCCTCGGTTTTGCGAACAGCCAGGCGTTTTATTGCCCGAAGCTAGAGGCTTAAGGCAATACAAAACGAGGAGTCGCGTGTAACTCTGGGAAAATGTTTCGGTCTGTTGCACGAATACATGTTAAATATATTTATTGCATTTGATTACGATCAATTTCATATTCATTTATTTAGAATTCTTTTTTCCTTTTGCACGAATTATAATCAATCACAAAATTTCCATAATCTTTATTTTTTACCACACGTACTAAATCTATTTTCTAGATATATTTTCTCTTGATGCATTAGAAATTTTTGTTTCATCGATTATACTATATGTCTATTGTATCGGTACTAAAATAATATTAGATAACCAATATTATAATAAGAATGATGTGGCATTCAATTCGTTAAATGGAACATCATTGAAGTACCGATTCAGTGACCTTGACCTTCTCAATTGCAGGAAGAGCATTAAGAATTTTACGTCTGGCGAAGCTTTTAAGTCTTTTACGACTGCTGAGACTGTCTCGCTTAGTCCGATATGTACAACAGTGGGAAGAGGTAAGATCTAGAACATTCTGTTGTCTGCTTATTTCACAAAGTTTGCCTCGTCAGCATTGATACAAAGTCATCTCAAATGCTTGACAGATTGGTATCACAATTTAGTATCTATACAATAGTGCTTACTATGTAAATTAGTGGGAGGGAAGTGATGAGCAAGATTTCATTACGTTTTATATACTGCATGAGTGTTTTGGACACCAAATCTTTGGGCTCATTTCGTGTGCATTGTTGTGAATGCATGGTATGAATACGTACCATTTCTTTCAAACTCATACCCTAAATACAATTAATCTTGTCAGTATAGAGAGTCTCCCTTATGTTTCCCAATTTCGGATATCCCTTTTCAATGGATTATTAACGTTGTATAATGATTTATATGCCGTGCGTAATTCATGTGGATAGTCATTGTGTTTTCTTGTACAAATTATGCATTTACCACAGAAACCAATATTTAACGTCAGTCAGTTTAATAATTTAATATGTATTCGTAAAAGTGGTATCTTTACAGGTGATATTTTTAACTGTCTAGAGCTTTAGTTTGTCGTATTTCAAATCTTTAAATGTATTGAGCTCCAAGTCTCACAATTGTATCTTTTTATTTGGCTTTCCAGCTGTTAAAATCTAAGAAGGTGAGTTTTGTGCTTTCAAGTGTCAGTATATATCCTTAGAGACATATCAAATTTGTGGAGTAACCCGTATGACCAAACTAAAGCGATCGCGTAGTAGTAGTCAACGTAGGGAATCATCTTAATGAACATTTGCATTATGATATTTCATTAATCATCATTAGGTGCCAAAAAGTGTGCCCTAACCCTACTACAGAAATTTCTGACAATTATTTAACAATGCTGATTTTTTTTTTATCATTTTAAAACCAGTCTTTTATCTTTACTGCCTTTACTTTTTTTTTTCATACCGTAATCCTCGGCGCAGATAGTTTTGTGAATTTAGGTTAAAACATTATCAATGTGTTTTCATGATTTATTTCCGATTAGTTTGAAGCAAGTCCTTGTTTGACTATGTGTGGACGTCGAAGGCGACCCGGGGTGAGTTGTTAACCGTAGGAAGTCTGTGATTGGATGATATATTTTGGCATTCATTGGCCAGTTTGAACTTTAGTGCACAAATGAATTCTTTAGAAATGCACGTAAGGATTTAAGCTCAGTCATTAAGAATACCCCAAAATATCTCATAATTTGGAATGTTTTTTTCAGCTTATTGCTAACAATGATAGCTAGTAGTCTACATGTATATGTTACGTATATGAAGATCAGTCCATCGTGAGCATGTGTTGGCTGTTGTTTGTGACATGTTCTGTGTTCTGCTTTGATTGATTGTTTATATTTCACCCATGTTGTGAATAATATACACAGTAATTAATAATTCAAGAATGACAAGAAGTTAAGATTAAAAGACACTTGAACTTGAAGGCAAGCGACATAGAATATTGATAAGGAATAATCACCACTCATACGGAATTTATATATGATAACTCCTATCTACACACGGTCACACACAAACAGGTCTTGATGCATTATGCACACTTTGTATTGCTTGTATCACTGCTTTGTAAGTTTTGTTGACAGTTAATTATTTTGTTATGATAATATGGCAAAAAAGCGCCTTTCAAAGACTGAGCTAATTACCCTTGTCAATGCTGACATTATTTCACTTCCCTCCCCAATTTCTTTCATAATTTTTGCATTAAGGTGATCGTATTTTGATTTAGTATGCACGGATCGTTACAAATTTATAATTGTGAATTTATATAATTTAGTAGCCACTGAAAGAAATTGTCATTTTCTTTTGTTCCAGTTTCTTGCCTTTGCTGGGAAATTTATGAGGATATTCAATCTAATTTGCCTCATGTTACTGTTGGGTCACTGGAATGGATGTCTGCAGTTCTTAGTGCCAATGTTAGAAGACTTTCCCAGGGATTGCTGGGTCTCCATAGAAGAACTGAAGGTAATTTACTTCGCATGAAGAAACGGGGTGACGAGGAGGACAAAATTGTGAAATAGTGACCCCCGGTGAACAAACCTCACTTACCGAATTTAGGATAGAGGATATGTCAGTACCGACGGGATTTGGAGTAGAGACATATTTCTCCGTCGGTCAAAAAGGACAAACAGACGAAATTTTGCATAAGAGGCAAGATCAAAAGATCAACGTTTGACATATCTAACGTCCTCACCCCCATGGAAATTAATTTGCATGATAAAGTGAAGATAACTAATCAATTTTATAAATCCTGTAAAGGATACAAAATTAAGTGTAAGGCAAACACGGACCCCTGGACACACCAAAAGATGGAATCATGTACAATGTACTTAAGAGGAGTAAGCATCCTTTGTTGGCCGGTCACACTCACCTTGAGTCATGTATTTTCATTACGTAAATGGAGTAATCCGTAGTCAAAATCAGTAATTGCAAATTAGATCATTATAACGACCATAGAGTTTGCAAAAGTTTACTTTAAACGAGACTGTTGATATCCCAACAATATCAACTTAATTGTCAGAAGCCTGCCTCGATTTGAAAATTGATACCCAGAACATCATTCTCTTGCGTATTGAATCAGTTTAGACATTATTTGTCGAAATGAGCATCTGTTGCATCAAAATTGGTACCGTATAAGTTTTACATTAAGACCCCTGGGTCGAGGCCTCTGCTGGTGGACTGTTAGTCCCCAAGGGTCTCTACAGCCCAGTAGCTAAGTACTTCGTTACAAGCTTGAAAATACGGATGTATATTTAATTGCTGTGATAAAATTTAGAAATTCATTTCAAAATTAAGGATTATCTCCCTCATGCATAGCTTTTATCTTTAGACGAATTTGGCTCCACCTTTTGGCACTCTGTTTTTTCCCCCTAAAATAGCTCTAGCAAGTTTATCGTTATTTCGGATTTCAAACATTTCCGTTGAGCATCACTGAAGAGACATTATTTGTCGAAATGCGAAAGTTACATTTAGAAACATAAACACCACATCATAGATCGGAATATATCCAAATGTGTGTCAAGTTCAAGTACCTTTCCTACTATTTATTCATAAATGAAAGTGGTTATGTAGTCTTAAAATGTCATTTTAAGATATACTTGTAAAACGTTAATTCGTTGAATAAGTGAATCACGAAATCTATGCTGGACGACAGAAACTTGTTCACTCTCTCAATTTAGATTTTTATCCGACATTGATCCTTTGATCTCGTCCCTAAAATATCTTATTCGAAAACATTGCCTTGTTCTAGTCAAAAGAAAGTTGATATTTTACAGGCCGAGAGCATCTAAATCTGGAAGCATGAAAAACTAAGGACGAATACTAGTCCCGTTATCCATATTTAATGAGACATCAAAATAGCTACGTACGTTGGATTACTTTCTTCATCAAATCAAACATTAATGAAGCAATGCCAGAAAGGTGCCAGACATACACAAATATGATGCGGGGGAGTGGGTATGATTCTCACTGACTACAAGTAAAGATAAATCTTCACATAGATTTTCTGTGATGAATCCCATGAGGTTTTGGCAGTACAGTCTCGTTCATGGACACTGATACCATCCAACAAACACGTGGTTGTATGATGAAATGTTATACGTATGATATATAAAAATTCCCATTCTCAATAGCATTTGACAGCGTGGCGAGAATTTCATCGTCATTGAAACAAGTTTTTGAACACTTGCCTAGCTCGTCAGCGGTCTACCGCGCTTGTAGGAGATTTGGTTCCGCAGATCAGGAGTTCATTTTTTCAAAACTTGCCTAGATGGTTTAGTGGGTGGGGTGGGGGGTGGGGGTCCACATGCTGTTAGGAGATTTGGTTTCGCGGGTCGTGCGTTCAACCCCGGGTAGGGGCGGAAGTGGTTATCAAAATACAGTATAGTGAATTCCTCTGTTTAAATTCATTCATGATTCTTGGATGTTATTTCATGATATATATATATATTTGTTTGGGGGGTTCCATGTTTTGATTTATTTGGCAGAGACAATTTCAATGTAGATTTCAAAGTGCTTGAGTTCACATGATGTTGGTTTATTTAAAACGGAAATTGAGTAATTAATGAGTTTGACTTAGAAACTGCACTAAATCAATTACGAGTTGTTTTTTGTCAGTTTATTTTTGTAAGAAATATTTGTTTATTCCCAACAGTAAAACGTTGCAGGAAATTCAACTTTTTCCTGACAAATTGTTCTTGTAAAATAAACAATCGAAAACTTATTAGCAATAATAATTAATCAGAAAGTGATTTATTCTATTTGTGAAATAATCTAAAGACGTTTTATCTGGGATCTTAGGTGATACAGTTGACGTAAAATTTATTTTTGTGCTCGCCTAATTTCACCAACAGTTATATCTCGTTTACATGTTGTACATTACTATGAATAACAATATTAAAATAACTATTAAATGACTACATTACCGTTCATTTCAGGATGCTTCATGGTGGGCGCAGTATACCTGGGCGTTGTTTAAAGCTTTGTCGCACATGCTCTGTATAGGATATGGGCGTTTCCCACCACAAAATATGACAGACACGTGGTTAACTATATTGAGCATGCTCAGTGGTGCTACATGTTATGCACTTTTCCTTGGTCACACGACAACGATTATTCAATCATTTGATACATCACGGCGGCTGTACAATGAGAAGGTATTAATGCTGAAATAGTACATGTATATCCAACGGATAAAGATACATTTACATTTATATGTTTTTCAAAAGCATGAGTAAAAAAAAAAATTTTAATTGCATTAAGTATATACATAAAGAAAGAAAAACTGAAATTTATATCGTGCAAATATTTTAAGAAAATTGCGGCTTCGTATGATATTTAAAAGGTTTTATACTAATAGTTAAAATTCCCATTCGTGAATCGAAGGCTCATGTGCGCGCTTTTCTGATCGAAGCACGTCTGCCTGTCTGCAATCTTTGCACGTTTTGTCAATAACCGCTTGTCCACTTCAAACAGAGGATATTTGGGTATAGGAAATTCTATTATACTCAAACGAAGCACTACGCCGCCTTACTTGGGGCGACGATGAGAAATATTAAAAGAAAATGGTGGAACGATTTGATAATTTCCTAAGAATGACTTGGACTTAATGGGTCCCAAAGACTTACATAGCGGTATACAAGAATTGCCAAAACATTCGTGGACCATTCTGGCTGAAAAATAAAATAAAACAAGAAACATATTATTAGATTTCTATTATATTCTTATCAAAGTCAGAGTGGGATATGTAAGTTCATGTAGGATTCTGTTTGTGATATTTTTTGCACTTCAGAATAAACCCGTAATTTTTATTTTTTTAAATAACCAATTATATTCTAGACGTTTTTATATATAATACTGATATTCTTAATTAGATACATAATTTGCATAAATCAAAGGAGACTTAAGAATAATGACATTAGCGTATGTACCATTTGGTCCTATAATAAAGTAATTGAATTTCTTAACAATATGTACCGTTAGCAAAGATATGTATCAAGGTTTCAAAACAAATTCATATTAGATTAAATTTAGACATGTATCAATATGGACATACATGTATATTTACCTAATATTTCCGAAATATATTTTGTAATTGAAGTTTGAAAGTATTCTTAGATTTTGTGAAAGTATTTCAACTTCATGTATCAAAACAAGGATGCATTTCACTTATTGATTGTGATATTTGTTGACCAGTATCATGTTATAACATTTGAATTTGGAGTGGTTTCCTATACTATTGAATGTAGTTATTTTAAGAGGCATGTGACTTACAATCCGTCTATTCTGTCATGACGTCAAACTGTAGGGTTCTATAGTCGCCTTGTCTTGCTTTTTACTCCAAATCCACCGTGTGCCAAAAGCATAATGTAGTATAACAAATCAGTTTTAAACATGATATGACATTGAAAAAGTCAATTTCCCGATCCTGCAAAATAACGCAATTTCAATTACAGTAATGTGACTCAGTGCCTTTATTCACCACATCATGGAGTCGTGTTATCAAATTCCCACAACACAATAAAGTGATTCAGTGCTTGTCAACATCTGTCAGAGTATCCAAATTGTCGTGAAAATGCTTATTATACTTAGAAATATGGACATCATTGGAATTTTTCTGATCGCTCCAACATTGTCCTTGTTCTCTGTCTGCGATTTTCGCAGACGATCCACATCATATGATACCTTAAATGCACGTTTTTTCCGACTGTTTTGTAACGCCCCTTTGAAACTATAGGTTAGAACTGGTCCTCAGTACCCCTTGCTTGTCGTACATGTAAGAGGCGACTAAATGGGGGCGGTCCTTCGAATGAGACCGCAAAATCGAGGTCACGTGTCACAGCAGGTGTGTCGCGATAAAGATCACTCCCTGCTCAAAGGTCGTAAGCGCCGAGCAGAGGCCTAAATTTTACAGCCCTTCACCGGCAAAGTAACGTCTCCATATCAGTGAAAAATTATGGAGAGGGACGTTAAACGGTATTCAATCAATCGATCCAGTTGAAGTTTTGAAACTTTTCCGTTCCCCTTGCTCTTCATATCTACATGTAGTTGATTGATTGATTATGGTTTTACGCCGCTTTGGCAATATTTCAACATAATACGGCGGTTAACTAATATTGAAATATGTTTGGTTGTGAGTGTTTGAGTTTTCCTGACGGCCCCCAGTGAGCCTACTCTTTTTCGAAAATCAGGGAAACTGTCTTTTGTGTGTCAAGAGGGTTGTGATCCTTGACACGGGACACCCTTTAATGTCCCATCCGACGGTCATTAAAGTTAAAAATACATAAACAAGTAAAAAAAAAAAGTCATTTCGCGTATATAAACAGTTTTATCATAAAAGTATTCAACATTTTCTGTAAAAATAGTATTCTTGTAAATATTGTATAATAAATTGATGGTCAATGTTTTTAAAAAGTTCTTGCATTGATTGCACATTACCAAAAAGTCTATTCCATATGGGCGTAAAATCACTGCATATCCAGTTGAGTTGGGCAAGGATTTTTCATGTAATTGAATACATGTATGTAAAACTGAAACAGTATAAATTTCGTTTAATTATTATGTATTCATAGATGTTAAACCTTACCCCCTAGGAATCTTCATACCTTCCATTAAATTCAGTCGATTACGATCAGAATTTCAAAAGTAGTAATAAATAACATTTTAATCAGAGAATTACATTTCGTTGGTATTAATTAAGCAGCAACTGAGTTATTTTCTATCAATTTTGATTGGGATCGACACCTCTTCCTGGGGTTTAGTTAAAAAAAAAAAATTAAAAATCAATATTTCAGAAACTTGGTATTTTATGTCAATATTTTAAAAAAAAATATGTTTTCCAATTTTTTCTCATTTTTCAATTTGACATTTTTCTTGAAGATTTTACAAATATCAATAAATAAGGTTTTTAATTTTCATAAATACATGTATTTATTTTTAAAAATCAGAAATCTATCTGAGTCTTCTTGGCATATTTTCTTAGATATTGAAGCCATCAAATCACAGCGAAAAATATCTCATTTGCAAACAAAACACCAAGTCATTATACTAGTAAAAACAAGAATATTCATGTCATATAAAAAAGAGTTTGTATCACTTTTTCGATGGTGAAATCATACTTCCCGAGATGCTTTAAGAAATCTTTAAATAACATTTTGATGTAAAGATCCACCTTGAATTCAGATCATTTTTTCAAATCAAAACTTTCGGGGGTGGGGGGGGTGGGGGGTGGGGGATGGGATCTACATGTAGATAACCAAATTTTGATGATTCAGTTCCCCTCAAACGACTGTCCACAGTGTGAAAGTTGCGGCCACTAAAGAAAATATTTGAAACTCCTCTCAAGATCAAGGGAATCACAGATTGACATAATATAGAAGTATCTTTGCGTAAGGTAATTTAAATTTACTTGAACCATAACCCCCAAGTTCTAAGCAGGGCCACAAAATTTTACACACTTGCGAAGTCCATTTTGTTTGAATCATGACACCCCAGCCGGACTAGGGCGTAATTGGTACAATAATTCTCACAGAAATATAGTGACAAATCTAAGTATGTTGCAGGTTTACTACCTTAATATAATAGGGCTTTATGTCTTAAGTGTTGTGGACAATCACTTTTGTATGGTTCTCCTCGCTGGATGGGGTCTTTAATATGGTGTAGAATCTTATTCAGGAATACTGTATATATCTAAGAAAAAATCTTTTCAAGCACAACGAGGCCGTTAAAGGTGATATAAAATATATGGAAAAGTAAGAAAACCTTAAAATCGTTTCATAAACACGAAGGCTATAGAATTTGCAAATTAATATTCCCAACTCTATTGTCAGAAAGACTTGTGCCCACGGGGGGCAGAATGGACCTACAGTAGACGATCGAAGAATCCCCATATTAGAATTTAAGAATCTTATTGATAGCCAATTAATTACATTGTCAAAAATAATATGTTATCCTGCGGCAGATAATGTATAGGTTTGTAAAAACTACTCTTGACCCAGTGTAAAGCCACTGAAGGGCTCGAAAAACGTATAATGGCATATTAGGTGAATTGTGGCAATTGAAAAGGTTCTGATCCTTGTCATCCAGAAAACAAGAGAAGACAAAACATCGTTGGCCACATTAAATAACAGAACTAGCTTTAATAGGTCCACTGTAGCTGTCTAATGATGTCAGCGGGCATTGTGTATCCTACTTAATGTATGTTTTACGTCTTGTCGTTAGAATTGTTGCTGACTACAGATTAACTTTCCAGTCGTAAACGAACTAGTTCGTAGATAATGAGAGAGAATAGAAACTTTTCATTATTAAAGATTCTTTACTTATGAAATTTACAGACTTTGATTTTTACACACAAAGGATTCGCGTACTTATATATGACAAGGTAAAAGTCAGTTCATGTCACATGTTCTTTGAGGAAAGAAGTATCATAGAGTCACATATGTCAAATGTTAAAGTCGTAGTTTGTACTGGTTGATAAAATACATTAAAGTACTTAAAGATATAAAATACAGCACGATTATTTTTGTTATGCAGTATCCTCTGATCTTTATATTAAGGTAAAGATGCAACATTTAGAAAATAAATAACAGACACATTTCATATCTACATCTTTGGCGGGAAATGTACGTCTACAGGATTAAGCTAGTCTGTGACAGCCGAAGGTTAAAGGAATTAGAAATAAATATGATTGATTTTATAGATCAATAAAGCTAGTACAATGTCTTCTTAATACTTTCATTTCCGTACATTCTACGCCATGACGAATGAGATACACAGGTAGATTATAGAAGAGAGTTTACAGGAATATGTGATGTAAAGAATTACAATGTAGCAGTTTTTATTAGATGTAAGGAAATATCGATGATTTATTGATAAACAGTAAAACTGCACTTTAATTTAAATTATACAGATAGACATTCTCTCTCTCTCTCTCTCTCTCTCTCTCTCTCTCTCTCTCTCTCTCTCTATATATATATATATAAAGCACTGGACAAAGTCACAACACTGTTGATGTATATATTATAATTATATATATATATATATATATATATATATATATATACTGTATATATATTTTTCAGTTCAAACAAGTTGAAGAATATATGATATACAGAAAATTACCACGCAAACTACGACAGAAGATCTCAGAATATTATGAGCATCGTTACCAAGGCAAAATGTTTGATGAGGACAACATTTTGGATGAGTTAAATGAATGTCTTCGACAGGTATGTACTCATGAATATACAAACCTTACAATCAGGTTTATATTGAGGTATCAACTAACAAATATCAAATTGAACAATTACATGTATAGCAAAGAAGTTTGACATAAACGAAAAGAAAATAAAATGCCTAGGCTACGTTTGTAAGGAATGTAGAAAAATGAAATGCCTAGGCTACTTTGGTAATAAATGTAGATTTAGTTATCAATGTTGTATTCAAATATAAACTGCAACAATCACAATTACAGACAAAACCAATTTTATGAAATATAGGTTTTTCAAGTAGAAAATCAAATATGCATATTCCCTATTGAATTGAAGAAAGAATTCAAAAGAAGAAGAAAAAAAACGTGACGAACTTGGTCGTTACATTTCCTCTTTGCACTTCTAGGAAGTAATCAACCACAACTGCCGAGCTCTGGTGAAATCCGTGCCATTCTTCACAAATGCTGATCCCCAATTTGTGTCTGAGGTAATCAGTAAATTGGAATTCGAAGTCTTTCAACCCGGGGATTATGTTATCAGGGAAGGGACCATGGGAACTAAAATGTACTTCATTCAGGAGGGCATAGTCGACATCATCACCAAGGACGATGAAATTGCCACGTCACTGTCGGATGGCTCATACTTTGGCGGTATTTGTTTTCTTTTAAAATAACATTAACTCTCTATTGTGAAATATGTTCTCAATGACATGTGCAGTTGCTACTGTCGTTTACAAATTGAGATAGGAATGTAAGTTTGGTGCATGTATTTTATACTTTCAAGTTTTAAATTCTCCAATTCAAAATTAGTTAATAACACTGTTATTTCTCCGATGCAGAAATTTGTTTCCAATCTTGTTACAGTGTTGGACAGATTCGACTCTTCATCTTTTTTTAAAAAATGTTTTAGAATTGTTTCATACTTGTTCATATTTTTATATTTGTAGAAATATGCTTACTCACGAATGCTAAACGGGTAGCTAGTGTACGTGCAGAGACTTACGTCAATCTTTATTCATTGTCTGTGGAACATTTCAACACAGTATTAGAACGATATCCTCTCATGCGAAGAACTATGGAAAGTGTGGCCGCTGAAAGGTTGACGAAAATTGGTAAAAATCCCAGTATCGTCAGTAGTCGAGCGGACTTAGAGGAAGACCAGAAGTTGGTGAATGAGATTGTAATGGAATCAACGCCAGTTGTAACAAGTGCGAGTGAGGACGAGGATAAAGATTCTGACGACAGTTCAGAAAGTTCAAAAAGTTCACGTAGGAAAAAGAAATTCAAATTTGACTTTACAGGGAAATTGCAGAAAATAACAGAGGAAAGAAAATCGAAATCTAGAGAAAGCATTCACAAAGATTCCTTGGAAATGTCAAATGGTAAAATGGAAAAGTTACGGAAACTACCATCAGGTTCAAATTTGTTCGGACTACGGGTAGGATTTGCAGGTTTTACGGACAGAAAGCGATCGGAGAGTGTGGGTGCAAATTTAAATTCCATAGATCGTTGCGATTCCGGACAGAGTCAAGCCATGCGAGTTAATCTTCCACGCCGTGCCAGTTTTCTCGGAACAAAATTCTTTAAACCTAAAGAGCAAAAGAAAGAAAAGAAGGAAAGAACGCGATCTACAGGTGGAAATGATTCACCCTCCTCTGACGGGAAAGGTGGTGTGATCCAGTTTCTTACAGTTCCTTTAAAAGCTGAAGTACGGCATAAACTAAAGGGGAAGAAATCGAGATCAGAACATTCTGTTTCACAGAAGGAATCCACCAGCATGCATTCCCAGGACATTTCTGAAGATTCCTCGAACTTGCAGTCAGGTAGTGATAATATACCAAAAACTGAAACTGTGGTGCATCACACTGATAGGGCGAAAGAATGCGTTTATCAGATAGAAAATCTAGATGAGAAGTCCGTTAGTTCTTGTTTATAAACTTCTTTTTACACGGTGTTCTCTTCATGAAATCTTGGGTTATCATAAGAATTTAAAGTGTTCACTTCAGGAGTTCGTAAGGGGATCAGTGATCATATTCAACATGCCATATCATAAATCTGATATCTTAAATAATCAATATGAATGCAAATTTCAATTATGCAACCAAACGATAATAAAACTACATTGTATGTCATAAAGCAGATATCGAAAGACAATTTTCATTGAATTACCAGTAGATGCAGTTTTGATGTATTCAGGTTTCAACAAAAACACATTTTATTATTTTTTCTATAATAAATGCAGGTCATGCAAGGCAGCTTTAATAACGATATTTAAATATTTATAGAAGTGATAGGCAGTAACTGTGATAAAGAATAAGAATACCAAAATTTCTAATCATTTAACTAAACGTTTTTACGGTTAGTTTATTAAATTCAATCTTCTATATCTTTTCATATGGTTCTAGAATACTTCAGTGACAATTATCAAAACATATGACACGCAGCTAGTTTGATAACTTAGAGAAATATAGGCTTGAAGTGGATTTTATGGAATAGCAAAGATAACGAACAGCTTATCCGCGACTAATTTATACAACCAGAATTCAATGGTTCCTGGCAATCCATCTAAATGAGGTCTCATCAAATACTACTCATCCAATTCAAATTGACAATGAACAGGATCTTTGATTAATCCCTGGAAATTCTTGATAATGCCTAACTTTATGAGGCTATCTCTGCGAGTCTTTAACCTCATATCAGTCCTTGTATCGTTTGTAATTGAAAAATCACAGATTGATAATTACATGTATAACTAAACATTTGAAATTAGAATCAATGTAATAATCAGACCTCTCTAATCGAAGTTCATGTTCCATGACCTTTGTACATATCAGTACATATCAAATCAATATTACTCTCATGGTCTTTGCTTTGATGGGAACGTGTGCCAGTCAACTCTAAAGTTTGTCCATTCCTTTTAAGCTGAACATAGTTTTGTTAACGAATTTACTCTTGTGTGAATTTGTTCTGTGTGAATTCAAACAAGGATTAGGACTATATATATGATTGTTAGATTTGCAACATTATACCATATCAATTACAGAAGAGAAAGCTTTGAGAGGGATACGTGTTCACATTATTTTATAAGTTGTCTGCCTTTTTATTTTCGATATTCTAATGTTCTGTGATTCTAAGTGCAATTTGCATTGCACATCATTTGTGCCAAAAAGGAATTTTCGTAGTGCGTAGTCAACAACGAATTTCGTTACTTTTGTCTAATTTGCAAAAGAAAATAGAATTTTATATAATCTGATATAAAGCAAGCTTTAAGTTGATGACTGTACTTTATATCAGTATTATGGGCCACAGAAGTAAGTTGTCATTTGAAAAGTGCAGTGCAATTAAGGAATTGCTGCATCGCAAAATGAATTAAAATTCAGTAATATTCATTTTGAATGCCAACAGACTATGTAAACCAGGAGAAATTCATGACATCATTTTTGCGTTTTGATGATTTTATTGACCTTTGTACGTCATGATATTATTAAAGGATTATGTCTTTTGTTCTACATTAACTGATATTTTACGCCCCCTCGGTACATTTATAGATTGATATCAGACTGTGAACCTCATCTCTGTGTCTGTGTTTCTGGTCTGCACACCAAATCGCTCTGAATTCTGAACCTCTGAAAGAAACATTCCAAAGAGTTTGTTTTTTTGAAATGAAGTTAGTTTTAATTTGTGGTAGATAGAAGCTCGTTAAAACAGCGATGCTCTCTCTCTCTCTTTTCTTTTAGATGATATATCTCTTTTCTTTTAGATGATATATCGCCTATTGGCCTCAAAGTAATAAGTGTGCATTATTTTTGTTCCTTACAAAACAAGTGTTATTGTTGCAGATAACAGCGACTGTGATATTATACATGCATCTCGTTTTGTTAAATATTTGTTACATCTTTATTTGTATCAGTTAGATTTTTATCTCTTCCTGAGACGGAATCAAGGAGAGAAATAATACCTTATGATTTTCAATGTGTTATCAGAATAAAAATAAAAATAAACAAGGTTATTTTAAATTGTTGTGATTTTACTGATGCTTTGCTGGTGAAACCAGAGTCTCAAAAATCAGGAAGACACATATATTAAGACCTTTTTCTATGTTTATCAGAAGGCTTGAATTGAATAGAGGTTATGAGTCTTCATACAGGGCAGATATCGTTGAAACATCTATTATACCGATATACTGAAAAAACCTTGAATATTGTCAAAATTGTTTTAAATATAAGCACCTGAATTTATAAACATGATGTTTATGAAAGGCGAAGATAACGAACAGTGATCAATCTCATACTCGTAATTTATATTAATAAGCAATACAAAATAAAGAGTTGGGCAAACATGGACCCCTGGAGATACCAGAGGTGGGATTAGGTGCCTAGGAGGAGTAAGCAACCCCTGTCGACCAGTCACATCCGCCCTCTATCTTGATCAAGTAAACGGAGTTAGCCGTAGTCAAAATCAGTGTGTCAAGAATGGCCAAAATCGGTATGAAACACGTCAGACAGCATTTGATACAATGATAAGTTGTATTGGCATACTAAATCGTTATTACGACCATAGTATTTGCGAAATGCTGACTTTAAACGAGACTGTTGATACCCCTGCACCATCAACTTATTGTCAGTAGCCTCTCTCGATTTGAAAACTGACCATACACAGAACCAGGTCTTGCGTATCGAATCAGTTGAGAGATATAAACACCATATGCAGGTGATAATGGAATATTGCTACATAAATATGGAAAGTTGACGATGGAGAAGATGAAACCAACCCGTTTGTCATAAAGTTGAGTTAATAGTTTGCCGTTAATATCTACTTTCAATAAAATATCTTAAGTAATTAAAAAGTCATTACTTTGTATAAATTATTTTTGGAAAGAAAATCGCCAGTGGGTACCCCCTTTCCCCGGCTTTGTCATTTTTGCCCCCCCCCCCCCCCCCCCCCCACCGGTTGTGATAGTATGTTTTACAAATAAAATGAATATACTAAAAGGACTTGAATCATTTAACCTTATAGTTAAAATTGTATAATTTTTTTTATGGCTGCCACCATTTAGGAATCTATGTGATGAACATATCCAATGAATGAGAGATTATCACCCCCTAAACACCAACACAGAAAAGGATTAAATAATATTCCCAACAATCTCCCCCAATCATTGCCTTTTTAAACCAAACCTGCTTCTCATCGAATTGTATATTTTTCAGCTAATTAAACTTGAACTTGATTTTAGTTCTACGCCTGGTATAATATACTATGGGATTAAACATTCTTTTTGAAGAATTTATCGATGTGTAAACTCCGGACATTTTACTCACAAACTGAATAAAAGTGCGAAGCACTTTTATGTTAAGTTTTTGAGTAAAATGTTCGGAGTTTACACATCGATACATTCTTCAAAAAGAATGTTTGATTCTTATAATTCCAATTCATACACTTTATTAACAATCGGAAAAAATTGAATAGTTTCCCCGCACTATGTTATTTGTTTTCAGGCGTGTATGAATACATCGTGTTTTCGGATTTATTGATGTGTAAACCTTTGTTCAGCTTTATTTTTGTCCAATCAAAACAACTGTAATAAATAACATTGGAATTATATATATGTATCACATGGAATTTTAAATCGAATGAGTCCGATGTGTATAAAAGGTTTGCATCATTTGGGATCGGATTACGCAGAGTGAAAGTTCGTACCGGTATCCTGCAGATAGGTGATGAACCCAAAGAGATGCAGTGGAAAACACGACTGAAACAGAATCAGTGTAAACTAATGTTAAGTTTATGGCCCTAGTAAGAGGAATTAACTGATTTATTTATTTAAAAAAATACTAAATAGCAAAATGGCTAACAGAGAAGAACAAGATAGTTTGGCCAAAATCTGCCCTGTTAATAGCAGCTGTAATATATCCAACAGGAAATTCTATATTAAACTAACGACGTCACCAACTTTGACGTTAATTTTGACGTAATATAGGAGAATTCTCACCAAACGATGTTCTGAGACGTCCGACATTGTAGGAAAATAAAAGTTGTATAACGTATAGAAGAAATATTTTTCAGTAAATGCGAATTTATTGGTTTTCTACTGATCTGAATGGGTAGCTCACATTCAAATCACTGAATTATATACGAAGTGCAGGTTATCACCAATGTAATTTTTCACGAATCGGAACATAATAGAACGTTGGTATTTGTATTTAATTAGCATAAGCAATATCTTAAATTAGATAGATTAGAAATAAACAGCCAGAAGTTCTCGCTTATTTACAAAAATAAATTAGAGAGCTGCGGTCACCTAGTCTCCGTTATGGCCCTGTCACACTACATCACACTACATCACGACCTCACTACGTTCTATCATTTTTTTTTTTAGATCGTGGTGAGATCGTAGTGCGAACGGCATGGATTTGTAATTTTGTCTGTCTTCACGATGTCTTCACGATGTTACTGCGTCCTCACTACGCTCTTATCACGACTCCACTACGATTAAACTACGGCCTTGTTACGATTTCACCACGTTCTCACAACGTTCATCAAGTTCTTACTACGCTCCCACTACGTCCATCACGTTCTAACTACGCTCTCACACGACTCCCACACGAGTTTCCTACGCTTCTGCCACGATTGTACCACGATCTTACTACGATTCTACCACGATCTTACTACGGTTATACCACGTTTCCGCGCCGCTGTCGCCACGCTTTGCAGCAGCTGAATCAGATCCAGATTCAGTATAAATACAGCTCAGAACCTTGTCATCCATTTGTACCAATATTTCCATTGTAGAAGCATGCCGCCAAGGTCGTACCCAGCAAGATCTACGCTGCCTTACGATTCTCCTCCTCCTCCTCCTTCGCCTAAGTAACAATATAGCAGTTTGGTCGTTAAGTGTCATATACTGAACATGCATCAACATCTCCATCAATATTTCTTGGTCTGGCCTTTCCATGATTCCAAAGAAGCAATGGTCATATGCAACCTTTGTTCAGTTTTTATACCAGTGTGTGGGGGAGAACAGAACGTGATTCGGTCGTGGCTTGCGCGCAGTGAAATCGTAGTGAGGACGTACATGTATTAAGGACGGGATGAGCTTGGTTGAAACGTACTACAGTCTTCAACAACATAGTATGGACGTGCCGTGATCGTAGCGGAAGCGTGAAGAAAACGTAGTGCAAACGGGATGATCGTAATGAGAACGTAGTTAAAACGGGATGGTCGTATAGAGAGCGTAGTGGAATCGCAGTGCAGTCGTTTTCTTCTGCATCACGATCCCATTACGATACTACTACGACCTTGCCGATCTAAATACGACCTTAGTACGTCCTTGCTACGCTTCCACTACGATCAAATTTGACCACGACCTTACTACGTTTGTTTTGAGCATGTTCAAAGTTGCTCCACGACCATCACGTTCTTACTACGACCTTACTACGACGTACCCGATCGCACTACGATCATCAAATTTTTACATGGTCGTAGTGCGAACATGGCCTAGTGTGATGGGGGTATTAGTTAAAAAAAAAAGGAAAATGATAAATCAAACAAAATGTTGAACTTCCTAACTTAATGAAATCACGAATTGTCGTTGTTTTATACATTCTTTAATCCCCGTAATGTGATGTACGAACGTGTGTAATTAATCACATAAACTGTATTATGTATATTACACGTGCGTTAAATACGTTTTACCACGAGAGGGGGGTTGGGTTTATAAATCCCGTGTTAGAGTATGTGTTCTTCCCATTATCTGCCCATAGCTGTCGGTTACACCTCTGTCAATACCGAAATTACGAGATTTTTGAAAAACGCTAAATGTAAACTCTTATACAAACATTTAATCAACTTCATCAATTTATGGTGCAAAACTTTAAGATAAATTTATTTTACCGCTAATTGTAAATATATCATGATTTTGATTTTAATCAAAATAAAGCATATTTGCGCAATTTTTGTGTTATCTTGGCTACATTAATAATTCTAATTCCTACATTTCCGTTCCGTTCCGCGTTTGTGACACTTCACTTCAAGCTGGCGACGTCTCTACGTGAGTGAACAATTCGAGAATGGGACGTAAAACAAACAGTTAGAAATAATTTCAAACTGTTTCCTTCATTGATTATACATGTATATTGTTTAACGTCCCGCTTGAGAATCTGGAGACATCAAAATTGCCGGTGAAGGACTGCAAAATTTCGGCCTATGCTCGGCGTTTACGGCCTTTGAGTAGTGAGGGATCTTTTTCGTCCCACACCTGCTGTGAGACGGGACCTCGGTTTCTGTGGTCTCCTCCGAAGGACCGCCCCATTTAGTCGCCTCTTACGACTAGCAAGGGATACTGAGGACTTATTTTAACCTGGATCCCCACGGGGACGAAGAAACAATGTATAGGTAGCATTTCATTTAAGTACAAATATATTTAATCTCTTACTATTTTATAGTAAGTTTTGAAAAGTAAACTTTAAAAAGTTGGGGCCTCGTTTTTTCCGGTCTCATCCGTAGGACCGCCCCATTTAGTCGCCTCTTACAACAAGAAGGGACATGAGGACCAATTCTAACCCGGATCCTCACGACAAGAAAGGACATGAGGACTTATTCTAACCCGGATCTCCACGGGTTGTCCCGCACAAAGAAAATATACAGCGAAGGCCTACTCCAATAAACTAATACTACAGTATAGACTATTGTAGTTAACAGTATCAATAATTTTTTTTACCGGAGTAAATCAGAGTATGAAAGTTTTTACTATAATACTTAACGTATGGGAGTAAAACATCAAAGTTCACCGGCAATGGTGACGTCTCCAAATTTATTCAAAATATCAACGAATTTACATAAAGAACCTAGTATCAAAAATGATTTACTTTGTAAAAAATGTTGCAACACCAGTTTCTTTCATCTTAGCCGAAGTATGATAATTAATTTCACACAACAAGATGAATAACTGTTACAGTTTCCATGTTAAAAGTTATTTTCAATAGCATCACTTATCTCTATAAAATAAAAAAAACAAAAACAAAAAACAAAAAAAACAACACTATAATTAAATTTATTGATTGTCATTATTTTTCAAAGATAAGAAGACGAAAACGATCAATTCAGGGTACGAATACATACATCGAATCTCACTCAAAGTGAATTACAAATTTTCAGTATTTTTCATTTCAATTAAGTTATCCAGAAAACGGCAAATTTATAGCATACCCGTACTGAGTAGAATGGGCCTTTGTTGCCGTATTTGTAATACATATCGTCAGATTAGGGCAAATCAAGTTCTACAGACTAGCTGGCCAATATAATTTTATGATTATAATTCAGACTAATAATAAAGTACATAATGTAGCAAAAACAGCCGATACTCATAAATAGCCTAGGGGCTCACATAGAAATAAATAGAAAAATTGATTAAGATATAAATACCACTTCTCCACACACGCATTAGTCCAAATGTGATATATTGCAAAAAGCGATTCTCCTCCAACCAATGGACTTTCCTCCAATAGGCTAGGTTCCAAAGTAGGCGAGGTTGACACCATTGAATATGTGCTGTTTTGAAGTTAGTGCTTCCAGAAGCAAAAGTCTCTTTAAGTGACTTCTATTCTCGTTGAAAGCAAATGATGTACAGTGTAGCAACCATCCACTTTTCAAAACTCAGCTATTGGTAAAAACATTTCGTCTAACTATCCTTCTGAGTGCATTGTCCTCCCGAACAGATGTTTTACGGGGCTTTCCAGATCTTGCACGATCTTTGACGTCATTTGTTAACTGGTGCTTTCTGACAGTTCTACAGATGATTAAATGGTGATGACCCACTTTGTCTCAGTGACATACCTGCTTCCTTCATTCCAAGAAGCTACCATTTACAATTTCGGTGTGTAGGAAAAGTAAACCTGATTTGAGCGAAATTACTTTACAAAATGATCAAGACTGTTAGAAATTAGTAGAATAGCCGCACGTGCGATTCTTGGCCAACAGAGTGGACAATAAACAATCGAATACAGGTACATTGTAAACAACGGTACAAACTGAATTGCATCACTTTATTCAAAATTATAGTTCTGTTTTCAAACACTATAATAAAGGAGTAAATTTGGTACTGCAATATCTTTCCCCCATGTGTACATCACTTTCACTATAACTATAGCCAATAGGTTTTACAGTTGTAAATGTCAGCATTTTTCACAAGGGAACGCATTTCGATGAGAATGATGTCTGACGTGTTTCATACTTATTGTTAGGCTGTTCTTGACACACTGATTTTGACTACAATTACTCCGTTTACCTGATGAAGACATACATGTAGGGCTTATGGCGGGTGTGGCATGTCAATAGGGGATGCTTATTCCTCCGAAGCACCTGATCCCACCTCTGGTATGTCCAGGGGCCTGGGTTTGCCCTACTCTTTATTTTGTATTCCTTATAAGGGTTATCATATTGATCACTGTTCGTTATCTTCACCTTTCATTTAGCATGTAAGAGATTATACTTTTTTATTATATGATTGATCAGTACTGAGGATTCTGATTGGCTGCAATATGAAACAGTCCACATGAGCCACACGTTGGGCTTCTCCCACGAGAAGGAGAAATGACTTGTAATTCGATCATACTTGATGATTTCCTTTGCCCAAAATTACCATCGAACGTAAGATTGTTTGTAATTTTTCGTGAACATCAGGTGATTATTACAGACCACACGTTACCCGTGCAACATATCAAGATATGGGACGCACATTTTATTTGGCTACTTTTCTAGTATTTTCCGAGTTCTGTCATACATTCTAATGAAACTATTAAGACACGCACAGCTGGTTACAAGGTAAGTACATTTCCATCTTTGTACATTGGTGGCATTTCTGTATGGAATTTGTGATTCATAAAAAATATAATACGTAGAAAATTAAAACAGCTACTTTGAAATTGTAAATATATACAGCAGTGGAAATATAACCCACTATACGGTATAACGCTTGCTACAAATTTCGTCTTATGCAAGGAATGTTTGCAATAGTAAGTTGCGTGCTATTATCAACTAATGCTTTAGTCTAATCACAGGGGCTTATTTCTGACTCTTAGAATTAAGTTTGAAAAAGAATCAATAACAGTCTATATATCTTCACCGTAACACAAAGGGACGTACATTGCGCATCGACGTCGCGCTTCGAAGTTTTACCTAACCAAATAGACACATTGTACTGTAAGTACCGTATGATCCGAGAGTGCATAGAAGCGTTAAACTGGAAGAGGACAACGCTGCCAAGTTATAAAAAGGGTTCTACAGAAGAAATGTTTGAATGATGCAGTATTTGAGCCTTGTCAGATAAAAATCAACCTTCATTCAGGTGACGTCATAATAAGATTTTCCCGTATCTCCACTGCACGTTGCAATCACGTGTATACTCTGTAGTTTCTTTTCCAGCTTAAATGTCTATTGATATTTGTAATTAAGGTTTCATGGCGTTGTTATGATTACTGTGTAATACAACAAGTTATCAATTATCCATCACTATCTGAGTTGCTGTTATTAGCCTTAATTTCCATCGAGCTGCTACCATGGCTGTATGTAAAATAAATGACCAGAATGCCGAATTCGATGCTTTATCTAAGAGTATACTAGCAACTCTCCATTTAATATTTTGGCTTGTTGATTGTGATTTTTGATATCCTCTGCTCTCAGAGGGTAATTTCTTTCTTTCTTGGAGTTATCCTATTCATTTGATGTCATGGTCATGGGAAGGGATCGTTTGAGATACCCACATCTTAGGAGTGTTCTGGGTGAGGCGGATGTTAATCTCACCTTAGCTACAACGAACTGCTCAATTTAAAGCGAGCAAATCATAAAGCAGACAATATACTGCTGAAATCTTAGAGAGAGAGAGAGAGAGTAAACCTCTACATTAGATAGTATATGCCCAACACAAAGAAATAATACAAGGTATGATAAAAAGGATGAATATAACGAACGGTGATCAATCTCATAACTCCTATAAAGAGTGCATTAAGAGTAGGGCAAACACGGAACCCTGGACATACCAGAGGTGGAATCAGGTGCTTAGGAGGAGTAACCATCCCCTGTCGATCGGTCATACCCACCGTGAACCCCATTTTTTGATCTGGTAAACAGAGTAATCCGTAATCAAAACCAATGTGTAAAGAACGATCTCAATTGGTTTGAAACATGTCAATTAGCATTTGACCCAAATACAGGTTGTATTGGTAAATTAGATCGTTATAACGACCATAAAATTTGCGAATGCTGCATTTATACGAAGCTGTTGAAACTCCTGCACATAGTCTGTCTCGATTTAAAAACAACTAACCATACACAGAACAAGCTCTTGTGTATCGAATCAGTTGAGAGACATACACACCATATACAGGTGATAATGAAACATTGCTACATAGATATGGGAAGTTGACGATGAAGAAGCTGAAATAATATCGATTGTCACAAGACTGAGTTATGAGTTTGCTGTTAAACATCTATGTTCAATAAAATATCTACATGTAAGTATAAAACAGGTGTGGAAGACTGTGATGTCTTTCATTTCATGTTCACCGGGATATATCGAATTGATTGATTGTATATAGTTTAACGCCTCCTCTCGAGAATCTTACACTAATATGGACATATCAACACTGCCGGTAAAGGACTGCAAATGTAAGCCTATGGTCGGCGCTTATGGCCATTGAGCAGGGAGGGATCTTCATCGTGCCACACCTGATGTGACATGGAACCTTGGTTTTTGGGGTCTCATCCGAAGGACCACCCCATTTAATTGTCTTTTACGACAAGCAAGAGGTACTGAAGATCTATTCTAACCCGGATCCTCACGGGAATATTTATGACCTATGAATGAAAATGTTTATCATTATTAGATAAAACGTTGTCGACGATATATCTCAATGTCGAGTTGAAAGGCTTAGGAAGACATTTAGAAGCTTTTGAATAAATTATGCTTCTAGTCTACTCCCCAATCTTTGTTTTTCTCGGGGGTGCATTGCGTTTACAGGTAATTGCTTAACTGGTAGCTTAGTAGTTTACGTGTTCACTGCTGATCTGTGGTTCGTGTGTCCGAGTCGAACAGGGGAATTTAATTGTTTTTAGATTACTTTCTGCTATATCTGCATATTAAAATCTAGATAAGGTAATTGAAAGGTTAAAATAACGAACAGTAATCAATCTCATAACTCCTATAAGGAATACAAAATAGAGAGTTGGGCAAACACGGACCTCCGGATATACCAGAGGTGGGATCAGGTGCCTAGAAGGAGTAAGCATCTCCTGTCGACCGGTCGTACCCGCCGTGAGCCCAATATCTTGATCAAGTAAATCGTTATTCGTAGTCAAAACCAGTATGCCAAGAACTGCCTAACAATCGGTATGAAACACGTCAGATATCACTTGACCCAAGGATAAGTTGTATTGGCAAACTAGATCGTTAAACGACCATATAATTTGCGAAATGCTGACTTTTAAAATGCTGACCTCTGTAACATTAACGTGTTTGCCTGCCTCTATTTAAAAACTGATCATACACAGAACAAACTCGTGCGTATCGAATAAGTTGAGAGATATAAACACCTATGCAAGTGATAATGGAATATTGCTACATAGATATGGGAAGTTGACGATGAAGAAGCTGAAATCATCCCGTATGTCATAAAGTTGAGTTGTTAGTTTGCTGTTAATTTTCATTTTCAATAAAATATCTAAGTACGAAGCAGATGTGGAGGACTCTGAGGTGTATTTTATTTCGAGTTCACAGGGATATATCGAATCGACATATGAGTGAAACTGATTATTGCTATTAGATAAAACGTCGTCGATACATCCAAATGTCGAGTTAAAGGCCACAGCGAGAGGTTTCTTCTCCTTATGTAGAAGCTTTAGAATAAACTGTGCTTCATAAGAATATAAAAACAGGTCATCCAACAATGGAGTACAATTTGTACCCATGGGAATACCAACAGACTGTTAAAAAAGTATGTATTCAGCTGATCAAAACTCGGAATTTTACCTACCCGAATAATGAAAGGACTACGCATGTTAACAGCCTTTCTGGGGGTTTCCTCATTGCATATGTTATATCACTTTGATGCAATTTTGATATAAATAACGCCAGTCACCAGTGCTTTACTAAGTTTTTTTTAAAAATGCAAAATTTACTAGACTTCTTTGTATCAACAAATTCATAATACCAAATATAACACGATTATATAAATATCAGAGAAATTACATGATAATTGAAATACGACCTCAATTGCGCGCCCTGCGATTGGATATGATTTTGAAAAAAGATACCTTATATTCTAATGTCGAAGAACGATTGATTGGTTGTATACTATTTAACGTCCCTCTCGGGTATTTTTCACTCATATGGAAACGTCACCATTGCTGATGAAGGGCTGCAAATTTTGGCCTATGCTCAACACTTATGGCCATTGAGCAGGGGGGGGGGGGGTCTTTATTGTGCCACACCTGCTGTGACACGGGGCCTCGTTTTTTTTTTACTAATCCGAAGGACCGCCCCATTTAGTCGCTTCTTACGACAAGCAGTAGGTACTGAGGACCTATTCTAACCCGGATCCCCACGGGATTCGAAGAACAGAGAACGAAATATCCATTCGTTTCGGTATTTCCTGTGGATTGTTGTTTCATCACGATAGCATTGGGGTATTTTATTTCTAAATTAGAACTTAAATCAATATTATCTACTTTTATCCCTTGGTCTTGGGAGGAAATCCCTGTTGGCTGACTTAACTGAGTTCATGTCCATCAACTCGTGAAAACAACACGCGCGGCTACAGACTTTTTATTTCCGATGACCGAAGATAGCAAAGACTCATAGCAGATAACCCACGGTATGACGGGTCTTGGAGGAAATCCTTGTTCGCTGATTTAATGAGCTCATGTCCATCAACTCGGAAAAATGACACGGCTACAGACGTTTGAATCATGACGATCGAAGATAGCAAATAACGTGACCCTATGCAATTTGCCACAATCACCGATCACCAGGAATTTTCATTTATGATTGAGTAAAATCAAACAGAAACATTGGTATAGACATTCTTCTTAATTTTAAGAATGAAACATAGAATGTGAAGAAAATGTGATCATAAAATATGTATTCATTCTATCGTAAATTCACTGAAATTATGTATTTGTTTCTTTACTAAACGATATAACACTTGCTAATCCTGACATGTTAAAGACTACATGTGCACAGCATTTGCGTATTCTGCAAAGATTCAATAGATTGTTTTACTTTCTAAATGCTATATCAATTGAATTTCATATTTATCAAATGTTCTTAAAAGGTTTCCCGAGTATTTATTGCAGTTATTTTTCTTATTATTTCTTATAATTTGAAAAATTTTGTTGACATTGTGCTAATGATCAGGAATATTTTTGTCGAATTAAAATGTGATGAACCTCTGTTCTGCAAGAAAACTAAGCTTTCTACTGCTAAATTCACATTTTCAGGTGGTGGAGAAAACATTCCTAAAATTAGACTTTGTCATTCCAAATAAGAATCATGTCTCAGCATACCAAATGAAACTAGCATCTTGTCAATCCAAATCATAATCAGTCGTAGTCAGTTCAAATCAAAATCATCCTAGTCAGTCCTAGTCAGTTCAAATCAAAATCATCCTAGTCAGTCCTAGTCAGTAATAATCAAAATCATCCTAGTCAGTCCTAGTCAGTTCAAATCAAAATCATCCTAGTCAGTCCTAGTCAGTTCAAATCAAAATCATCCTAGTCAGTCCTAGTCAGTAATAATCAAAATCATCCTAGTCAGTCCTAGTCAGTAATAATCAAAATCATCCTAGTCAGTCCTAGTCAGTAATAATCAAAATTATCCTAGTCAGTCCTAGTCAGTATTAATCAAAACCATCCTAGTCAGTCCTAGTCAGTAATAATCAAAATCATCCTAGTCAGTCCTAGTCAGTAATAATCAAAATCATCCTAGTCAGTCGTAGTCAGTCCTAATCAAAATCATCCTAGTCAGTCCTAGTCAGTAATAATCAAAATCATCCTAGTCAGTCCTAGTTAGTAATAATCAAAATCATCCTAGTCAGTCCTAGTCAGTAATAATCAAAATCATCTTAGTCAGTCGTAGTCAGTCCTAATCAAAATAGTCCTAGTCAGTAATAATCAAAATCATCCTAGTCAGTCGTAGTCAGTCCTAATTAAAATTATCCTAGTCAGTCCTAGTCAGTAATAATCAAAATCATCCTAGTCAGTCCTAGTCAGTCCTAATCAAAATCATCCTAGTCAGTCCTAGTCAGTAATAATCAAAATCATCCTAGTCAGTCCTAGTCAGTCCTAATCAAAATCATCTTAGTCAGTCCAAATCAAAATCATCCTAGTCAGTCCTAATCAAAATTTGTTCTAGTCAGTCATAATTAAAATCATCCTAGTCAGTCCTTATCAAAATCATCCTAGTCAATCATAAGCAGTTCTATTCAGTCCAAATCAAAATCATCCTAGTAAGTCCTAATCAAAATTATCCTAGTCAGTCCTAATCAAAATTATCCTAGTCAGTAATAATCAAAATCATCCTAGTCAGTCCTAGTCAGTAATAATCAAAACCATCCTAGTCAGTCCTAGTCAGTAATAATCAAAATCATCCTAGTCAGTCCTAGTCAGTAATAATCAAAATCATCCTAGTCAGTCCTAGTCAGTTCAAATCAAAATCATCCTAGTCAGTCCTAATCAAAATCATCCTAGTCAGTCCTAGTCAGTAATAATCAAAATCATCCTAGTCAGTCCTAGTTAGTAATAATCAAAATCATCCTAGTCAGTCCTAGTCAGTAATAATCAAAATCATCCTAGTCAGTCGTAGTCAGTCCTAATCAAAGTAGTCCTAGTCAGTAATAATCAAAATCATCCTAGTCAGTCCTAGTCAGTCCTAATCAAAATCATCCTAGTCAGTCCTAGTCAGTAATAATCAAAATCATCTTAGTCAGTCCAAATCAAAATCATCCTAGTCAGTCCTAATCAAAATTTGTTCTAGTCAGTCATAATTAAAATCATCCTAGTCAGTCCTTATCAAAATAATCCTAGTCAATCATAAGCAGTCCTAGTCAGTCCTAATCAAAATCATCTTAGTCAGTCCTAATCAAAATCATCCTAGTCAGTCCTAATCAAAATTATCCTAGTCAGTCCTAATCAAAATTATCCTAGTCAGTCCTAATCAAAATTATCCTAGTCAGTCCTAATCAAAATCAGTCCTAGTCAGTCCAAATCATAGTCATCCTAGTCAGTCCTAGTCAATATTTTATTGAATAAAAAATCATTTAATTTTACATGTTACACACTTTTTCAATGGTTGAAAAATTATTGGAATATCTCATATAACGAGAAAAAAAAATTTGCCGGAACTACTTTCTATTGGAATGTTGGGGATTCCTCTGGATGCTTCGTATGTACAGATCTATTTACAGATCTATTTATAGATAGGGAATCCTGAAAAGAAAAACTTAACAATTCTATCATTCTACATAAATTTAGTCAACAAAACAAACAAATATCAAATATAAATAATAATTAATTATGCAAAATGAAATAAACATGGCTATTTGAGGACACCCCCCACCTCCCGAAAAAAATAACACGTCTGCTTCTGCAATTCCGGGCTGAAAGTCAAATGTATTCAACTGGGGATGACAATAGTTCAGTTTGCACCTTGTGACAACTTCCGTCATGTCACAAACCCAAATGCCAGATACACTGCCTCAGAGACACTGCATATCGTAGCCCTTGACGACTATGCCTATGATTTCGAACTTTGGCATAATATGTTTATGAGTGGGCACCGAAACGAGGCTTCCGTAAGACGTTACAACAGCTGTGACGCCTTATAAATCCACTGATGAAACTCAGAAAACCTTCTCTATGGCCACCTGGAAGCCGTGACAACCCTCAAGCACACCTGACATCCCACATCATGATCATGCACGTGTCCCACGCTTGCCGTTAGTACCGATATCGAACCTTGCACTTAATTCCAGTTCCACTCAACAAAATTCCAGCAATTTTCTCTCAACAGGACTTATCTCTAACTTATCCTTTTAAATCTGCACTCTTCTGTCCACGGGAAACCCGTTTGCTCAACAGTAAACAACAGCAATAACGAACAGTGATCAGTCTCATAAATCCTATAAAAATACAAAAGTGACAGTAGGGCAAACACTGGCTCCTTATATCTATATTGATACCAGGTGTTTACTTCTCCTAGGCACCTGAGTCCACCTCCGGTGTGTCCAAGGGTCCATATTGGCCCCGCTCTTGATTTTGTATTCTTTGTGGGATTTATGAGATTAATCATTGTTCGATATCTTCACTTTTCATATGAAAGTACAGTAAATTCTTGTGGTCAATATAGTGTTTTTAAAGTGTGTGTATCCCCTATGTATTGAATCATACATGTATATGAATTTCACTTAAGAGTTTTTACAATAGTTTTACTTGGACATATACATCAAATTTCTGATTACTGGGAGAAATAACCAACATATCCCTTAAGGCAGTAAAACTGTTTCAAAAAACAATTTTTCAAATCAGGACACGTTATTTTGTAGAAAGTGACCTACAACAAGATATCATGGGTTCTCCCGTGTTGTTGATGTAAAATCTCCTGGGATAAATTTAGACAGAAACGTTCACATTACGCTGATTTATGAAATGCAATTAAGAGCGGATTAAATATTGGTGTAAATTGGCTAGTCGGTCTATGTTACGTCCTATGAATTTAAACTTTCATAAAACAGGTCTAGATTTAGGGCAGACTTTAGGTCGACTGGGCCCAATTTACGCCAACACTCAGCTGGCTTAAATTGCATTTCATAATGCAGAGTAAATGTGAACGTGTCCGTCTAATAAAGTTAGCTCAAGACTTTCGTCATTGACAACCATTGTAAAAGTTATACGGTACCAATTTTGATGCATCAGATGCGCATTTCGACAAATAATGTCTCTTCAGTGATGCTCATGCCGAAATGTTGGAAATTCGAAACAACAATAAACTTGTAAGAGCTAAAAGGAAAACTATAGCGCCAAAAACTGGAGCCAAATTCGTCCAAGGATAAGAGCTATGCATGAAGGAGATAATGTACCAAGGGACGATGCATAGGATACATACTGCTATATAGATATAAATATCATTATTGTATCTATTTCCATGTGTACACCTTTCAATCATAAAAATGTAAATCATAAAAAAAAGGTAAATAGATTTGTTCCACCTCGTACCATACATTTGTAAAAAGGAGACTGAAAACCTTAATGTATATGTAATACATATACCTGTACATAATATTAGTTTTACATTATGATCCCTGGGTCGAGGCCTTTGCTGGTGGACTGTTAGTCCCCGAGGGTCTCTACAGCCCAGTAGCTAAGTACTTCGTTACTAGCTTGAAAATACGGATGTATATTTAATTGCTGTTATAAAATTTAGAAATTCATTTCAAAATTAAGGATTATCTCCCTCATGCATAGCTCTTATCCTTGGACGAATTTGGCTCCACTTTTTGGCACGCTGTTTTTGGCTCTATCTAGCTCTAAAACTTCATAGTTATTTCGGATTTCAAACATTTCGGTTGAGCATCACTGAAGAGACATTATTTGTCGAAATGCGCATCTGGTGCATCAAAATTGGTACCGTATGAGTTTTACATGTAGACTCTCATACATGAACTAGGCACATGATATAATTATTTTATATACCTATACTTATGATATACAGTTATATTAAAATTATATAGTACTTATAATATGACAATAGTGTAAAACATATATTTTATTAAAGTATGAAAGAATGATTACATATAATGCATGTATATCGGATATACATGTAGAAGACGAAGGAATACTGTATTTGGAAGGATGTTCAGCAGTTTTATGTTGCAAATTGTTGTTTTAAATATACTTTCTCAAATTTTCACCTGTACTAAAATTCGTGAATATTCAAATAACAAAATGATAAGAACACATGCATGTTTATATTGGTAAAACATTGTGTCCTTGAGGTAAGGACGCTAAATTCCATCCTAAGATTCACTTCAATCTGATTAGAATCAGATCCACTGAGGTTCACGACAAATGAATTGCTGATCCGATATTAAAATACATGTAACTTATGGAATTCTAATTTCGTTGGCCATTAACTTTGAAATCAACATTTTAATTACAATTTATATTCCACAACATTTTGTGATTTAATGATAAGGACATGATGTGTCCAGTATATCACATATGCCAGCGAGGATGAATGGTTGTAGATCCAGTTTATGTGCACAGGAGATACTGTTCATGAACAAGATATACTCCGACCTATTCATGTAAAACTTATACGGTACCAATTTTGATGCACCAGATGCGCATTTCGACAAATAATGTCTCTTCAGTGATGCTCAACCGAAATGTTTGAAATCCGAAATAACTATGAAGTTTTAGAGCTAAATATAGCCAAAAACAGTGTGCCAAAAAGTGGAGCCAAATTCGTCCAAGGATAAGAGCTATACTGAAATGATGCAGCGGTAACCTGTTCTCAAGCAAGGATTATCATAGATACATGTATGGTGGCTTCAACATACATGTACATCACGTATATGTAGAAGCGTTAACACATACATCCATGCCTTTTCATTTGTAGCATTGTTATCTATCATAATGATCTTCCCTATAATCTAATTTACAGACAGTGCCCGACCGACACACTACTTGAAAGATGACAAATGAATGAATTCACCAAGGTCATGGGATAGACAATTTGTTTCTTCAATGAAAAATACTTTGTTCCAACTTCTTTCTTTTCCTAATGCTGCATTGGCATACAAATGCGATGTTTCATAAAAGCTAAGCTCATCTGTAGTGGAATTATGTCTCTCGAAGTTAATTCTGAAAGTTAAACCAGATATTTCGGAGCGAGGCGATTACCTGAACCCTAAGGCCATAACTATGTCAGAAGTTATTCGGCCAGACCCATATAAGTAGTTGTCCTACCTATTCTCATGACTTCAAAATGCCCATGTATGACTGAGATAATGTGTCAAAACTGAATTGTTTAAAAGTTTGTAAGTTCAAGGGGCATAACTCTGACAGAAAATATCTGATCGGAACCATATTATAGTAACTTGACCATTCTATTGTCATGATATATCTTCATCCCAAATTTCAGTTCAGAATGGCCATGTATGACCGGGATAATGAGTGGAAACTGAATTATTTAAAAATCTGTGGCGGATGGCCATGGGCATAAAATGTTTCGTGCATTCTCCATCTTTATAATACATTGTTTAATCAACCTAACATAGAAGATTTGTTAAAGACTGAAAATTTTATCCTTTGCAAAATGTTCAGTCTTTTTTTTTCAAATCTAGAAAGCAGGTTACATAATATACAGAAAGAACAAACCTTTCACCAAAACTGTCATTTGAAGCAAGTATACGATTTTGTCAAATTTAATGAAATATTTCAACAGTTAGTTACTTTATTGTTGGTCTATAATTTCATTATGTAGTTTGACAGTGGGAAACTGAACATTTCAACAAGTGTACAAGGAGAAAATACTTGATAGCACATGTATCGTAGATGGTACTTAATCGTATCCGTAAAAAAGCCACGACAGTATATGTTGAAAAAGTTTAAGATAACGAACAGTGATCAGTCTCATAACTCCTATTAAGAATATAAAATTAAGAGTAGGACAAACACGGACCCCTGGATACATCAGAGGTAAGATCAGGTGACTAGGAGGACTAAGTATCTCATATCTACCGGTAACACCCTCCGTGACCCCTTTATTTTAATCATGTAAACGGAGTAATCCGTAGTCAAAATTACTAATTCACTATATAAATTACCTTTTGAAGAATTAACTCTAAGCCCTGTAATTATTCGTGTTGCCTCAACTTGAATCTTTTCAAGTAATTCAGAATTTTCTTTTGTACAATTACCCCATACTACATCCCCATATTCCAAGACTGGTCTGATGAAAGCAAAGTAGATCTTCTAGAAATGTGCTTGGACCAATAACCATCAGACTGGAAATGCAGGCCTAAGTGAATATGAGAATTTTGTTGATTAATAGCTTCACCGTCATATTCAAACTGAATCTCAGGAAAGTTAATATTCTTTCTAGTAAAATCAACGTTGACAGTTTTATTTGCATTAAAATCTACAGCCTAGGTATTAGACCAGTCTTTTTTTTATTTTGTTAAGGTCAGTGGTAAGTGAAAGAGTTTGGTTTATAATGTCATTATCTATGATAGCAAATAAGGAAGTGTCATCAGCAAATAATCGGATATTGTTAGAAATGCCATTAGTGATATCATTGATTTATAGTAAGAACAAAAAAGGGACCCAGCACTGACCCCTGGGGTATCCCAGCATTTAATACTTTGTTTGTGGATGAATAGCCTTCTAGAGTTACTCGTTGTTGCCTCCGAGTTAGGTAATCCTTAATGTAAGGTGAAGATAACGAACAGTGATCAATATCATAACTACTATAAGCTATACAAAATAGATAGTTGGGCAAACACGGACCTCTGGATACACCAGAGGCGGGATCGGGTGCCTAGGAGGAGTAAACATAAAGTAAACAGTCAAAATCAGTGTGCCAAGAACGGCTTAACAATCGGTATGAAACACGTCAGACAGCATTTGACCCAATGCGAGGTTGTATTGACGAACTAGATCGTTATATCGACCATAGAATTTGCGAAATGCTGACTTCAATCGAGACTGTTGAAACCCCTGTACCATCAACTTGTTTGTCAGTAGCTTACCTCGATTTAAAAACTGACTATACGCAGAACATGCTCTTGTATATCGAATCAGTTGAGATATATAAACACCATATACAGGTGATAATGGAATATTGCTACATAGATATGGGAAGTTCACGATGGAGAAGCTGAAATCACCCCGTTTGTCATACAGTTGAGTTGTCAGTTTGCCGTTAATGTCTACTTTCAATAAAATATCTAAGTATGAAGCAGAAGTGGACGACTCTGTGGTGTCCTTTATTTCGAGTTCACAAGGATATATGAAATCGACATATGAACGAAAGCTATTATTGTTAATAGACAAAACGTCATCGATATATCTAAATGTCGAATTGAAGGCCACAGCGAGAGATTTTTTCTTCTCACGTAGAAGTTTTTGAATAAATTATGCTTCATATGAATATAGAAACAAGTCAGCTAACAAAGGAGCACAATTCGTGCCCAGCCTAATATATTACCAACAAAACCCAACCTCTGAAGTTTGTGAACAAGACTTAAGTGCCAAACTCTGTCAAAGGCTTTGGAAATATCGCAGAAAATAAAACGAATATTTCCCTCTATCTAGATTTGACATTATTTTATCATAGATTTCAACCAGCTGGTTAACAGTTGAGTCTCCTGGCTGGAATCCCGACTGATATTTTGATAGTAACTCATGATCTTTGATGAAGTTGAACATGTATTTAAGTAATATTTTCTCCATAACCTTACACACAGCACTAGTTAAAGATATGGGCCTATAATTAGCAAGTTGGTCTGTACTACCCTTATTCTTATATACTGGTGTAATATTTGCTTGTTTCCATATATATGGAAGACTTTCTTCCCTGAGTGAAAGATTGAGGATCCTTGTGAGTGGCTTAAAGATAGAAAAGCATGTTTCTTTAAGTAATCTTGGTGAAATACCATCAGGTCCTGGAGGCTTAGAAATATTTAATATTTTCAACTTATCAATAACATCTTGTTCAGTTATTATAAGATCTTCAAATTCAGAATCAGGGGGTCTAGGTCCATGCTCTGGTAATTCTGGGTCCCCAGTAATATTTGATATATTTGAGAAATAAGAATTGAATTCATTTGCCTTATCAATAGGATGAACAAGTATTCTACCATCATGCGACATAACGGGATATCAGCTTAGGTAATTGTTACGCATTTATGACACAGAGAATTATGACAAACTTAAAGAGTGCCTTTGCACCTAAAAAAATAGTTGGCCGAATTGAGTGGATGACTCTGTGGTGGCTTTTATTTCGAGTTTACAGCGATATACTGAATCGGCGTATGAATGAATTTCATAACACAAGGAAATGTGAAATACACGTACAATTTTCCTCATAGATATAAAACGACAAACTAACAACTCAACTTTGATAAATGGAATGACTTCAACCTCTCCATCGTTAACTTCCCTTATGTAGGTAGCAATATTCGATTATCATCTGCAGATGGCGTTTATTCAATACGAAATAGCTTGTTCTGCGTATGATCAGTTTTGAAATCGAAACAGGCTACTGACAAACAAATTGATGGTGCAGGGATTTCAACAGTCGCGTTTTAAGCCAGCGTTTTGCAAAATATATGGTCGTTCTAACGACCTTGTTTCCCAATACAACCTGTCATTGGGTCAAAAGCTATCTGACGCGTTTCATTCCATTTGTTAGGCCGTTCCTTACACATTAATTTGACTACAGATTACTCCATTTACCTGATCAAGATATAGGGCTCATGGCGATTCTGACTCGTCGACAGATGCCTAGTTCTCCTAGAAATCTGATCCCACCTCTGGTATATCCAGGGGTCCGCGTGTGCCCAACTCTTAATTTTGTATTTCTAATAGGTGTTACACTGTGTGGAATTGATCACTGTTCTTTAACTTCACCTTTTCGATAAACATATGACCTGTTGCCCATGATAAAAAAAGATTACGATCCATTTTACAGTAGAACAATAATTTTTGTACGATTAGGAAAGTACATTGATTGATTATATATTGTTTAATGTCCTTCTCGAGAATTTTGTACCCATATGGAGACGTCACCATTGCCTTTGAAGGGCGGAAAATTTAGGTCTATGCTCAGCACATACGACCTTTGAGCAGGGATGGTTCTTTAACGTGTAACACCTCCTGTGACACGGGGCCTCGGTGTTTGATGCTTCATCCGAAGGACCGCCCCGTGTAGGCGCTTCTTATGACAAGCAAGGGGTACTGAGGAAATATTTTAACTTGGATCCCCACGGGTATGGATAATAGAATTAGAGAAATGTCACTCGGGTTGTTAGCTGATCCAAAAATGGGATACTTCGTTAGCATTTATGGTATTCCATATTATGTTTTGAAGTTGAAATGTGGTATGCATGTTTGATCATAATTATACACCTGGAGATGCACATTTCTTTGTCGCCTGCTGAACTTAGTGACATGAGGGGACCACTTTGCCAATGTATGTGTGCCTGGACAACGTCACATATTTAAAATGAATTGCTTGCAGACAACACATGTATAACTTATAGAAGTTTTATTATGTGCAGGAGGACACTTAACAACAAAGGGTTCCAAAGATGTTTAGAGATCACCCATCTCAATGACCGGCATATACATCTTGTAACGTTAAATCTCTGATAAATTAGAAGAGAACCTTGCTTACTGTATCATCATAAAAATTCTTAATTCTAAAATCAGAAAAAAGAGATATACTTGTTTATCTGAAAAAAAAGACTGAACATTTTACAAAGGCTTAAATTTTCAGTGTTTAACAAATCTTCTATGTTAGTAGATAGGCTCTTGTTTAAACATAGCAAAAACAATCAGCATTTTAAAACATAAAAAGCTTGTTATACTGTTTCGTGTGAAAATATATAAAACATCAATTCTTATATCAACATTGTAAATATACAACCTGTCACCATTACAGCCAATACGCGTACGTGTACACATGTGCAAACTTCTATCTAGTTAAAAAATATTTTATAATCTGAATTTGTAATGTATTATGCAACTGAAGACAATATTTACATTCCACCATGATTGTGGTATGACAGACTTCAAAACTGTGTGCATTTCCAGCCTCTAAGCATCCCAAAACCACACTACAGGAGAACATAGACATCACAATGCCTATTTGACATATTACAGAAAGAAACCACAGCGATTCTATATTTGTTACAACTCGTTGGCTGACAAACACGGAGAGTGGGAGTGGGATATTACAATGCTATTAAAAAAAAAACAAACACCACGTGTAAATTTAATGTAAATAAAAATATTACCCCAATGTATATTATGCTAACAATATGAAAACACTGTGTTGATCATTTGTCAACTCCCCTGTACACTGTTGTGTTAAAACATATATAAACAAATACATCGTATCTCTAATTAGTTCATCGTAAAGAAAATTGTCATTACGAATGATGAACCAATTACCTAAGACATGCCTGTAACTTCCACGCACAAGAAAATAGCAATGATACCAAATGTTCTTCGAGACAGAAAAGACTCCTTCCTTGTACAGAAAACAAATTTGGTTTCACATCCAAGTACATTAATGTCGGTAAAAGATTTATACGATTCAGTTCGATATTTCAAACTTGAATTAAGAGGAAGAAAACAACCCAAATTAAGTCAACATGTAACTTATAGCTAACTATAAATACTTTGATACATAATATAAACGAATAAACACAAATGATAAGGGCTTTGCATTACTTGAAATATTGCGATGATAACTCTTGATAGACAGGAACAAAGAAATATGCGAACAAAGACAAAAGGGCCGTGACATATTCACAAATCTATCTTTTGTAACAAAACGTTTGTATCATAAAATCATTCATTTCCCATAGCAAAAAAAAAAAAAAAAAAACCTCTTCTCAGCAGAACCAGTTTTACATTCGACTGATACACAAAATTAATATCCCTTTTCTTTTAAAAAGGATAAAATCGGGAGCTGTGATATGACAGAAAAAGATGTCAGAAATATGACATCAGAAATCTCACAGGGTTCTTTACAAGGGATGAAATATTGATCATGGTTGCGTTTCCCTGCTGCCTCTTCAGTGGTAGTCATGCTGTTTCGTCTGTGAATGACAAGCGATGAGTGCCAATTAATATATACCGACAAGAAAATGATGAATAATTCGACATATAATTGATTAGATTATTCTTTACTCCTTTCCTAATTTTCTTACTTTACGTCATCATTCAAATCATGAAATACGAGTCCTTATGCTGTAAGTACATTATAATTCTTAATACTTTATTACCGCGATATTGTTGGATTTTTCAAGAAGACAACATTTTCGCAAACGGTTCAATTTCGTTCATCAATACGTAATTTTGCAAAATTACTAGTATTAACATGAATCTTGCCTTTTGCATCAGGGGAGCATCGCGAGGTCAAGCGAAAAACAAAGCTTTAGGGAATATTGAGTAATTTACAGTAACTAATGCTAATTCAATACCAAAGAAGCTCATTCTAACAAAACTTAATAACTTCGCCTTTAAACCAGAACAAATCAAGCTATATTCCGAGTTCAAAGAGCTGTACAAAGCTGAAATAACAGTCCTATGGAAATCGCAATGCCACACTAAACAATGTGATTGATACAAGATTACCAATCCGACTAAATACGTTGAAGAAAGTAGTCTCGATTATATATTCCAAGATCATTACAACGTAATGACCGACAAGCACGGATAGTTCTAGGAATTTCGATTTCTCCAAAATCGCATGCACATCTAATGAAAGGCGAAGATAACGAACAGTGATCAATCTCATAACTCCTATAAGCAATCCAAAGTAGAGGGTTGGCGAACACGGACCCCTGGACACACCAGAGGTGGGATCAGGTGCCTATGCGGAGTAAGCATCCCCTGTCGACCGGTATAATCTTGATCAGGTAAACGTTATCCGTAAGCAAAGTCAGTATGCCAAGAACGGCCTAACAATCGGCATAAAACACGTCACATAGCATTTGACCCAACAATAGGTTGTATTGGGAAACTAAATCATTATAGATATGAAAAATAAAGATTTAGCTCTCATTTCCATCAGGCAAAGCTTATATTTGGGTTGAAGTAACTACATGTACTACCGTGTCAATGAATAAGTTTATTCTGGGGAAACATTACTTCTGATCATGGTCTAAGATAATTAAATATTTTAATATCAACAGAAATGTGAGGTCAAAGGAAATAGCGGACAGATTAATTATGACAATAAACAAGCCTCGTCATGGGAGAGGAGAATTAGTTACAATTTTGTATCTAAAAGCAAATAATGATGATAATAAATGAGGACGTTTCGAATACGGTATATTTTACACATAGACATTCAATGCTGAGGACAGTTAAGATACAAGTCATATCTACACACCGAGTTGGATATAATTGATAGGTGTTATTTTAGTCAATATTTTGTATATCGTATCGAGCACAGAGGAGGGAATTAAAATTTGTTATAACTTAGAGTATAGTAATGGTTCTAAATTACGTATTACCACAATGATCGTACCTGGTTGGCCAACAGCCTTTGATATACTTCATCAGGCCTCTTGGGAAGTGGCCGGTTGCTCATAACGGAAGCCTGTGGTTGAACAGACTTCGCCACTGAGTAACTGCGTTCCGGAATTGGAGGAGCTGTATCAGTAGACAAGAGACCGTCCCTGGTTTGATTCTCTGGCACTCGGCTCAGGCGTGTTGGAATTCTCTGTAATTATTATACAATAATATTATTTATAAGATACATCGAATAATGTATCGATCTGAACTACTGTAGCAAACGTTTCAACATTGAGTTTACATACCTTCTAATAATTATTGGTTTTTTTTTCTTGTTTTCAAACTTACATGATTAATGTATCTGTAATGGTGATATATAATAACTTGTTACACGTAAATTACTCGATTTCATCCTAGATTAAAGGAATAGGTAGAACGTTATAGCTCATCTTTGATTAATTAAATTCTCTGACATTTTCAGTTAGTCTTATTTATAAATATATGCAATGCGCGCGCCTCCTTCAGATGTGGTTGGAAAGAAAACAATGACGTCGGTAAGTTTTTACATCGACTGTAGATAAAGGAGTGAGGAAGTATCACATTAAATTCATTATGTTACATGTACGCCGTTTGTAAAACAATAAAGCGTAGTTAGATATGCCCAGATCCTAAAATTGTTGGGGAAAATGGCATGTGGTGTGCTAATAAAACGGTCACATGGTCAGCAGTTAGGTCGATGGAAAGGAAGTATCTAAAAAGACAAGATGTATTTTGAACCTCTTTTCATTTATATCTCTACAACCGTAGTTTTGTGTATGCATATTTGATTGAATTTTTGTTTTATTCTATTAATAGAATTCCGTAGTATTGATATCGTTATTAAAATCTTACACCATTTATCTTTGTACCTTTAAAGATATTATTCTACGTTCACTGTCTCGACATGAATATTCATTAACTAAATTTCACATGCAGTGACCTTGGATGTGACCTTAACTCCAGATTGATATTCAACTTCTAACACGAATTTCCATAACGCAGTTACTTTCAGGCAAAAAGTGACGTAGGCAAGGTCTTGTCAAGCATTACTGGGCAGTGCGACTCAACCGCAACAAATAATCAGGAAAAGGTTACCCCAACCACAGACAGAGACGCTGGATACAGTCAATTAACCCGGATCTGAAATACTGACGCCGGACAAAGTTACTACGAATAAGTTCTGGACAGAGCTACTCTATCCACACAAAGAAACGATATGTCATTCAATGTAGCCCGCAGAAACATTGATACTATTGATAATACTAAAATGTTACGACTTAATTTGAATTATTTTAGTATATCAATAAGTAATCGCTTTAATAACTTATAAAAGACAAAATTACTCGTCTGACTATGTACAATTCCAGTGTGCTTCTATACATGTAAATATCAAGCATTTGCAATTTACCATATCAATAACGATGGATGTTATTTAGAACTTTCAACACACAACACAATGGCGTACGGAAAAACAAAAAGCGTGAATTGATATGAATGCAGTTAAGTTTGCGTATAACCCACAAAATAGCTAAATACGGTTGAAACCTTCCACAAACTAGTAAACGGATAAATCATTATACAGACTAATACAATCTTAAATACTATTTTAAATAAAATCCTAGCCTAGTTAACATGCATATAACATTATCATTACAAGGTATTAAGTACAAAACTCAGCATACCAAACAAAATCCATGCATGAACAATGGAAACAAGAAGCCCATGGGCCACATCGCTCATCTGAATCACCTTGACCCAGCTGTTGCGATTTTAAAAATATTTTTTCAAGGTTGTAGATCACGAAATGATCGTGGTCTTGTCATAAGAAATCTGTATACGAAATATGAAAGCTTTATCTTAAATACATGTAGTTCAAGAGATATTGAATAGCTTAGGTTTTCTTAAAAGTGGGTCAAAAACAAGGTCACAAGTCCGACACCAGGATATCACATGAAAGGTCTTGCCATAAAAATCTATATACAAAATATGAAAGCCCTTCCTTACTTAGTTCAGGGGATATTTGATAGGTTAGTTTTTTTTAACAAGCAGGTTAAACTCCAAGGTGAAGGTCACAAGATTAGAAACTTTAGTACCAAATAAGTTTGTCACAAGGAATGCATATATGAATTTGTTTGTTTTACGTCTCGTCGAGAATTGTTCAATCATAGTGAGCATATATAAGATACGAAGACTCTACCACTTACTATATAAAAGTTAAACTCTAAGATCATGTATGAAAGGTAGGGCTTTACCATATGGAATCTATATACAAATCATGAAAGCCGTACAAGTCAAGTTCAGGAGATATTAAATAAAGTAGGTCAAACTATAAAGTCAAGGTTACAAGGGTAATAAAAGGGTCTTGTCACAAGGAATGTGCATATGAAATATGAGAACATTATCACTAACCATTCAAAAGTTATGAGCAATGTTTAAGTTTCGGACAGAAAGATCGGACAAAATAATATTTATGTTTATCAGCTTCTATTACCCAAACTCTGCTCACCGTAGCTCGTTTTTGCTGTCATAAAAAATCTGAACAAAGAATGATTGAGATTGAAAATTTGTCATTTATTACAATACCAAATGACGAAAGAAATCTTCAACATAAGATTTTGGGGGAAATCAGATAATACATTCTACATGAAAGTACCTGCAAAGCTAAATTACTCAAAGTCTGATTTCCCCCAAAGAAGACAAAATAACTTAAATAATGCTACGCTATAAGATGACAAATAAAAATTCATCAAAACAAACCCAGAGCAAAAAGATGGCGAACAAATAAGGCCACAAATTGATTGCTTTAGAATATTTTCGCGAGGGGAATAAAAGACAAAATACTTGAATGTACACAATTTGGGAACATTAGTACTTGGATATGATTTAGGGTGAAAGAAATTTGGTTAAATTAATTCCCTGTACACTGCTATATAAAACTTTGATCTCGTATTGTAAACACTACCTTCGGGGCCCCTGAATTGAACAAACTTGAATCTGAACTACTTGAAGATACTTGCATATCAATATCACTAATCATGGCTGTTGTTAAGATACAGATTTTTAAAGACGTTCCTTGTGTATTCCCCTGTAAAACGTTGTTACCCTATTGTGACCTCACCCTGCTTTAGGAGGCCACGGTTTGAGCAAACTTGAATCTGCACTACCTAGGTATGATTGCATATTAACCTGACTACTCATGGTCCTGTTCTTGAGAAGAAAATTCTAAACTATTTCTTCTATATATCTGAATGTATTTTTAAAAATCCCATATTGTGGTTCCACTCTACCTTGGGGACCATGATTTGAAAAAAACTTGAATCTATTATTCTGTCAGCAAATTTCATGTAAATTTCAACTCTCCAAGTAGTTCTTGGGAAGAAGATTTTTTTTTTTAGAGATTATATATAAATATATATCTAAATAATTAATTCCCTTTTGTGGCCCTATCCTACCCACGGGGGTCATGGTTTGAAAAACTTTAATATACTCTATATCAATAAGCTTTCAAAATTTACTGACCCAGTGATTATTCTTGAGAAAAAGATTTTACAAACATTTTTCTTATGCATGTTCATGTAAAACGTTGATCCCTATAGTTGCCTCACCCTACCTATGGGGGCTATAATTTGAACAAATATGAATTGCACAATGTCAGGCAGCTTTCCTGTAAATTCTAACTTCCTGACCTAGTGGTTATTCAGAAGATTTTCAAATGACCCCACCCTACTTTTGCCCTCCCTTTTGAAGGGGACATGTCAATTCAATTTTTTAATCTTTATTTCTTTGAGCCCACTGATTCATAAGATTAACAATTGAACACAATGATAATTGAAGGTAATGCAGAGAGAGAAAGAGAGTGAACGTACAAAGTAAACAGGTAAAAAATTAAACATCAATGTGACATTTTCTTAATAGTATATTGGTCTAGAATACTTTTTCAACCCCCCCCCCCCCCCTCAAATCGTTATACAGTGGATATTTCAATATGAAATGAAATTCTTCATTAATATCATAAAGATCACAACATGTACACAATCTATTAGATTGATTCCGTTGCAGTGTCTATCTAATTCAATATTCAAAATACGGTTAGACAACCTAAATTTACTTAACACCCTTCTGTATTTGTTATCTATGTGTTTTAAATATGTTTGCAAACAGAAATTATCGATTATGTGTTGATATAAGCAGCCTTTTGAAGATCCAACAATATTTTCAAACATATTTTGTTCATATACATTTAGAAGTATTTGCTTTATAACAGAAAGATATTTAAAGTCTACGTGGTTTTCTGACCATATATAGTTTAAACCAAGTAATGACAATTAATTTTTAATATGTAAAATCCATTTGTCATTTCGTACCACTAAATTTTCGTAACAAGATTTGAGATTACAATTTTCTGTTGTTCTTAATTTGAACCAATATTTGAAAATTTTAAGTTTCATTGTAGTAACCAATGGCAAATGCCCAAGTTCAAAATAACCCATGTTGTTAGAGGTCTTCTTGCCGACACCAAGGATATATTTACAAAAATTGAAATGTACTTTTTCTACTTCGACACATCTGTAAAAACCCCACACTTCCGATTCATAAATACTACAAACATGTGACAAAACAGAGCACAGTTTCTACATGTCCCTCATTTGAACAAATTTGTAAAATAAATTGTTCTATAACCTATAAATCCTAGAACATCAACTGTGAAAGTCTCATTTATTTTGGCGAAAGGGTCAATTTTAGTACTGTGTGGCTCTGGTTCTTTGAATCTCCTTCATCCAATGATGACATGTACCAACTTTGATTGAACGGACAGACAGACTGAAGGAAGGACGCAGAGACAGACAACGGACAAATGTACGGACAGACTGACTGAAGGAAGGACGCAGAGACAGACAACGGACAAATGGTGATCAGAAATGTCCACTTGATCTTTCAGTTTATACTTAGTATAATTAAAACTTTACTTGGTAGATGTGTATGATTTTAGATTAAGATATTTTTTCATTGTTCAAAGTAGCTAGAATTTATTAATATATACACTATAATTGGACACCGTCAATTACTTTTCAGAATCACTAGCTCAATGTTAAGATCCCAGCGAAGTGGATTCATTAATTGTCAATTCATTAATCACCGGATTTTTTTTTTTGTTTACTTTAAATAAGTCTTCATTTCAAGTTGGTCATTAACTCGACACACCCCAAATAAAAATACTGCGACGAACGATACATACTTTACCATGGTTATCTTTTTACGTAGCACCAATATATTGGAATATATATTTAAATTTTTAATATTTTGAATAACTTTAGGTAAAACTTTAACGAAATGAAACATTAATACTTTTGATGTCCGATTGTAAAATCCACGATGCGCCGATTCAAAGAATTATGTGACGGGTACAACGTATACCCCAACACACTTTGCGACGATTTTCAAAGATAACCATTTTGGAATGAAATACTTGGGAGTTGATCACACATAATGAAATTTCATCTGATTTTTTATTTACGAAAAACAATGTTAAACACTTCGAAACGTTTGGTTCAAAACAAAAGTTTTTACTGAAAAAACAGAAATATATATATAAAAAAATATCGAATCACCCCTAATAAAAGAAAATATTGTTTCCAAAATATACATTTAGATCATCAGTTTGTATTCACGTTTTCCGTGTATACCCACAATACATTCAAAAACACCATAAAGCTGTGGTCATAAATGCAACCAAATATAAGATACATAGAAAAACAAATGAGGGCATAAGGATAGTACATGCCAAGAAGGAAATGACACATCTGTGATGACGAACCAAGCAATTAAAGCATATTTTATAAAATTCATGTATCTGAAAAATTGCTTCCTTTAAAGTTTCTAACGTAACGTTGCAAAATGTTTTAAGATTTCTAAAATCGCTTTTCAAAGACAACATTTCTGGTATGTATATACCACTCCCATCTTCTGTTCCAAAATGGATATATTTAATAATTCCACAAAGCGTATGTAGATTTGCAGTGTGCCACACCTTCATCATTCACTATAGTAAATACCTTGATACTTTAATTGATAAAATAAACTATTCTTAACGTTGTAGTTATTGTTTGGGCAGATACTCAAGGTATCACAGAAATAAATAGTCTAGTGATATAAAGAATTTACAGTGGTACAGGGCTTGTACAGAACTTTGGGGGAAAAGTATTTTTACGAAGCCATTTGGATATATCTGGGTATACATATACGACACTGACGTAAAAACTCACACTCAATGGGTGTTCAGGTGCTAAAACAACATACACATAGTGTAACATGTGACGACTTTGAATAATTATTATCATTTTAACAATTGAAACACTTCAATCAGGCAGTTAATTAGCAGCAAGGTAAGTCATTGTTACTTTCACTTAATAAATATTGTTATTATCCTATATTTAGTTAAAATAAAGGTATACCAATGGCTCAAAACAAAAATGCGGAATGTAACATAGACATGCACATCTTGTAACAAGGACTTTAAAATCTTACTCTTTGTGGATTCCTTGGAATTTGTTGACTAGATTTTGTCTGTAAATAGTGTGGATTATACAGTTGATTATTGAAATTTGAATAGTTTTGATTCATCGATATTGTCAGTTGTAATGAATAACAAACAATTCGATCAAATACATAGAGAATTGACAATTTAAAATTTCTATTTTTTCATCAACATTGTTTTCACTCTCATGTCAGACCAATTTGATCCCAATTTTATGAAACGTCTAGCATTGTAGCTAGCAATGTCTTTAGATTCTCATCATATTTTTAAATAAGAAAAAAACAAAACAATATTTGCTGATCAGGTTCTGTTCATATTTTGTAAAATATTTGTATAGGAAGTTATCAATAAAATATACTAAGACACAACAGAAATCTATTAGTTTATTTGTTTGATCTTGCATGAATCGAATCAGAAATAGTTTCCAATGAATATTATGAAAGATCATTTTAGATAAAAAGGTATATTTGAAATATGTGTTTAACTGTTTCGTTACTTTTATCTGATATCTGTAGTTTGCGTATGTTGCAAAGAAGATCACAAACAAGTTGAGATTTTACCTGATTCTTTTGCTCCAGCTGGAAATAAAAATTGTCTCCAACCAATTCCTGGTAATCACAAATGCCCTCTTCCTGAATTAAAGAAATAAAAAGTTTAATTTTCGTCAATGAAAATAACAAAATATTGATATTAAAAATCCCGATTACATATTAAGTACACGCACTTAATATTCCATAATATCAATAAATTAATAATTTTCAACACAAAGTACAAGAGCATACACTTGGGTAAAACATGTAATTGTTCAAATGGTTCGTTCACTTGATAAATCATGTACCTGTTCTCATGGGTTATACACTTGATAAACCATTTACCTGTCTATAAAGTTCATACATTTAGTTAAAACATGAACCACTCCACAAGGTTCATACACTTGGGTAGAACATTTACCTGCCCACACGGTTCTGCAAGAAACCCATTCCAGTTGGATATCTTAACCTACAAAAATACAAAATATCACTCTATAGATGCAATTTAGCCACATTTGTATCAAGTAGAGAGGGAGTTGTTAATCCAGTTGATATCTTACACTTTTATGGTACTCCACCATGTCTTTGAGAGTCCTGTGAACTTTCGGTTCCCCAATAATGATGTATTTCTTGTTTGGAAGCTGGTCTATCATGTAATGCCGAGTTCGATCTCCTCCACTGAGAAATAAAAGACCAAAAATATTATAAAAATTCTGAAAATAACATTAGCTGATTTTTAAACGTTTAAAGTATACGAGGGTCTCTACAGCCCAGTAGTTAGGTACTTCGTTACTAGCTTGAAAATACGGATGTATATTTAATTGCTGTTATAAAATTTAGAAATTCATTTCAAAATTAAGGATTATCTCCCTCACGCATAACTCTTATGCTTAGACGAAGTTGACTCCACTTTTTGGCACACTGTTTTCCCCTATAATAACTCTAAATCTTCATTGTTATTTCGGATTTCAAACATTTCGGTTGAGCATCACTGAAGAGACATTATTTGTCGAAATGCGCATCTGGTGCATCAAAATTGGTACCGTATAAGTTTTACAATCTACCATTACATATGTTTGTGTAATGTAAGCTTTGTTATTATAGAAGATATGTAAGTCAATTGGACTCACTTGCTCACTAAAGAGTGGATTTACCTGAAGGACAGTGTGTAACCAAATCTACTTTCACTGACTCTAATCAAATAGCAACCTTTTGGTTTTGTTTTTAACAGGGTTTCTGACTCTCTGCAAAAGAAGAAAACAATTTGATTATTGGTGGTTTATCTTCCTGTACAACAACAATGAAAAATAGAAGCATCAGCCACTTTCTTTTTTATATGAAAACATTTAGTCACATTTATCAATTATAAATATAATCATTGGCATTTATACAAGAAACCAAAAATATCTTATGTTACTATGCTTCATAGTTAAGGTAGAACTCGATGTACCTGCGACTTATGACACCATGGAACCACTCCGCGATAAAATTCCCGCTAACATTGACAGGGTCATAGACCTGTTGAGTCTGGGTCTCCTTAAACCATCGCACTGTGGCCTGCTTAGTCCCAGGAGTACCAAAATTGTGGGAGGACACGGGTTTGAACTCATCTTCTGAATACTCGGAATCGGATGAACTTCCTTCTGCCTGTAGATGTGTCAAACAATATTCTTTTTTATCGAATGTTCTTACTTCAAGCATTCAAATTATCAGTTGCAACGTAAATTCAAGGAAGTAGGTTTGTAAACTTCAGTACTTAATGGTTCTTTTTAAAACTGATATCACAAAGAGGATTTGATTGTAGAGTTAAACAAAAATGAGAATCGGATGTCAGGTAAAAGTTAAAATCGTTTACTACTTATGAACCTGAATTCATTATGTGTTTATACCAATAATGTTGCCACAAGTAGTGAAATTTGTCTCAATGTATAACACACTCATGCATGTCATATATCTTAATAATGTTTACGATGCTACCGTTGGGGCGAGCACAGCCAGCACAAGCACGTATAATCAGCAAATGTCAAAATTATCCGGACGTGTACGAACAATTGTCAAAACATCTCAAAAGCTTGCCACACAACTTTTTACATTTGATCCGCCTAGTCATTGCAGGGAATATAAAGCAGTTGATGAAAACAGTGCATTTTGACGTCATATGGTTTTCGTTGTTATCAACAACAAAGCGTACGAGGTATTAAACAATCCACCTATGTCCGAATGGAATTTTTAAAATTAAGATCATGGATGTTTAAATTCTTTGCATATTCATGCATGGTTGAAAGAAAAGTACCGAATTATCTGCCACACATATAGTCAATATTCATTTATTTTTTAATCATGAAACATATTGATACATCGTTTGTTTTTGTATTGCTTATGTTTTTATTCTGGAAATAGGAAGTTAAGGCGACGTCGCGTTTTAACATCACAGTATGTATAAGCTTGAAGGCACAGTGTATAATTCCATAGTGTTATCTGTGTGTACGGAAAGCTTACATGCCCCAATTGGCGACTGTCTTCCATAAGCCAAGTGACTCGAACAAAAGAAATGAGGGTAAACAATGTAGCCAAAAGTTTGGATTTTAAACTAATTTTCTCTTATACACGTGGTATCATTATAGCTCGCTACCCTCTCTGTGATTATCTATAAAATATCTCTTCCCTGAAAATATGTGTTTGCTGAAAATGAACCACACATAAAGTTACATATACCGTACCCAACAAAATCTATACCTGGGTGCCCATTTCATGAAAGGTCTTCTTCGGCGTTGGTGTTTCATAGCTTTTGGTGCTCATCTGTACCGACTGGACATCGGTAAAATCAGGTACTGGGGGAGAGTTTGCGTCATCAGAAACTCCAAAGAAACCTTTAAAACGATACATCATCGCTGTTCGTTATCTTCATTTTTTTCTAATAACATTTTTAATTCAATATCCGTAAAACAACATGACTTCATATATCAATCTAAAATGACAGTCATTCCATTGCATTTCCTTGTCAAACCTTCTCAAATTTAGTTAATAAAGTTCCCTTAGGCAAGTAATAGAAGGTATTTTAAGATGTAAAGTACTGTAATCATAATACTGATAATACATTGTAATTCATTAATGATTTCATCAAGCAAAACCATTATTACAATTTTTTTAAAATGTTATTGATTTCTCGATGAGTAGAAACAATTTCTGATATGATCAATGCTATCAATGATTTTCGACGACTTTCGGATTTGTCACAAAGGGGACGGGGGTGGGGGCATTATTACAATTATTACTCGCACACTTACTGGATGGAATGTTCATATCATTTTGTTTGGCTATCTGCAGCTGGTTAGTAAGATGGATGTTAAGATTAAAGATATCATCGGCCAGATGTTTAAACCTCTCCGCTTCACTTCTGGCATGGACCAGTCTTCGTCGGTACTCCTGGCGGCCGAGAAATCCTCTTGCCACTAACAAAAAAAAAAACCCAACGAAAATCGGTTTAATCTGTTGTATATATTCATATCTTGTGATCAGTCATTCAAAGAATTACTTTGTTAAACACCTCTCTGATTCTATGCACAAGTACTCTGAAGCTTATTAAAAAATGCTGGAGTTCCTCATTCATCAGGTCGTCAAACAGTCTGTTGGAATTCCTATGGGCACGGAGTGTGCTCCTTTGTTAGTTGACCTGTTTTTATGTTCTTACGAGGCAGAATTCAAAATCTTGTACATGAGAAAAAATATCTCTTTCTGTGGCCTTCAAACTCGACATTTACATATATCAACGATGCTGTATCTACAGTATTATCTGTCTAAACCGGCTATATGTGGATCCAAAGAAATTGGCCGGTTTGCACAGAGTCCGGAGTGCAGAATGTTGACAAGAATGAGAGTTGCTTCTCTTGTATTCACTATCAATGCATACGTGTGTAATGATTGCTAACGTTTTAATATATCACAAAAGAATTCAAAATGTAAAAATATGTTTTATTGTCGTGCTCATTTGAAAAAGTTTCAATTTTTATTAAACAGTTTAAAATCTGGGAATTATTCGCGCAATTTTCTGTTGGTAAATTGTCGATTTCGTCTACATCATCGCCGTTATCAAGTGCTACATTATGTACGTTCGTCAAGTTTGTGTTGTGTTCGTTTAAAATTTGTCTTTCCCAGCTTTCATTGTAAATGTATCGCTTTTAACTGTCTCAATTTGTGAAACGGAAACTAATGTAATGTCGAGTGATCGACCGGACATGGCAAGTTGTGCTAACTAACTGCATATCATCACTGTCTGACTCGCCGGAGAGCTCCGAGAAGTCCACGAGGGGAAACCCTGCTTTTGGAAAACATAACAGGATTGTTGCCGATTTTGTTTCATTCCAAGAATGTATCGAATTCATCGATTAATTGAACTTTGTCTTCTAATGTCAGTTCTCGTCTCTGTCGTTAGGGGTAGGGCGCCATTACCTCGTGCGTTGTGCTGTCATAATTGAAAAGTGCACCCCCTAAAAATCAGGTTTTATTTTAAACTGATCGCGACTCATCACCAGTTGAACTCTTTTACTTACCTGTGGCTTCCCTTGAGACACCCTTTGTGTACTCTGTGTGTGATCGACCGAATACCGACAGGTTGGTCATCGTGGGGTGGCTGGTTTAAATGCGATAATTAGAGCTAATTACGAGCAGTTGGGACCTTGTGTACACCAAATACAATCGACCGCACCAATAAGGGTGGTGTATCATCGAGGGCCCGGTTTACACAGGATAATTAAAGTTAATTGATAGCAGTTGGGACTGTGTAAGCCGGCCGATATACAGAATACGCAGTATCCGGAGTACAGGGAATTATTAATAAAGGAATTGTTAAAGAAATGTTAGGGACTATATTTTGTGGCCGGAATTGACAGAGCGCCGGAGTACTCAGAGGCCGGTTTGGACAAATTATACTGTATTAACAATATTAATTTTCATTCATATGTCAATTCGATATATCCCAGTCAATTCGATACAAGACATCACAGAGTCCTCCACATCTGCTTCATACGTATATATTTTATAGAACATAGATGTTAACGGTGAACTAACTACTCAACTCTTATGACAAACATGATGACTTCAGCTTCTCCATCGTCAATATCCCATATTTATGTAGCAATATTCCACAATCACCTGCATATGGTATTTGTTTCTCATACGATTCTATACATAAGGATTGTTTTGTTTTGTGTATGGTAAGTTTTTAAATCGAGACAGGCTATTAAGTTGATGTTACAGGGGTTCCAAGAGTCTTGTTTAAAGTTTTAAAGTCACCATTTTGCAAATTCTATGGTCGTTGCAACGATCTAATTTACCAACACAACCTGTGTTTTGGTAAAATGCTGTCTGATATGTTTCATACCAATTTGGGTTGTTCTTTACACACTGATTTTGACTACAAATCACTCAGTTTACCCAATCGAGATATAGGGGTCATGGCGAGTGTGACCGATCTACAGGCGATGCGCGATCTTCCTAGACACCTGATCCTATCCCTGGTATATCCAAGGGTCCGTGTTTGCCCTACTTTTAATTTTGTATTCTGAATAGGAGTCATGAGACTTATCACTGTTCGTTATCTTCACTTTTCGTTTTAATATTATCCTCATAAGGTTTTCATCAAGATAAAGTCTTACCTTTTTGTATTTTAATGGCAGAAAATCCCATTTTCTTTAAAACATCAGATAATTGTTCCAAATGATAATATTTCATGAAAACCTTTGTTTTGCTGCAATGAGAGATTCGATTTGTTCAGAAACATAAACGTATTAAACAATTGTATTGAGAAACAAGTATCCAATTTATAAAAGTCAGTTTGCTGAGAAATAAAATTGGGATACATTGTAGTAGCTGTTATAAAACCTACCCTATCTGCCAGCCAGTTATTTTGCTTGCCTTTAGAATCTTAACACAATTTTCCTTTGTTCCTGGTAAAGCAGCTTCACATTTTATGATTTTGTACCTGTAATGGTAAACACAACCTTAAACTGCTAGACTTAAAACTACACTCAAACGTTTATATGACGCGTTATCTACCGTAGACTACATATACTGAATATCCTCACAAAGCTATACCATACACTTACTTTTCTACAAACTCAGCAAAGGATGGCCTAACAGCAAACCCCTCTCTTCTGATTTTGATTGTTTCCAACATACCAGTGTATAACAACTGAAATAGACATCCATCATAGCAATAAGATCTTATCATGCAATTTACTTTCCTTATTTATATTCCAAATTATCCAATGATTTCCACATGGATAAAAATAGATATAGGTTGTGTGAAATCTTGACGAACCTACCTATGTTCCAGTATGCACTACGTGATTATTTTCAAGCAAATATCAAAATGATTTTAAATCACATCTTTGAACAATGAAAGTCAGGCATTTGTATTCAACCAGATATTCGTTTGCCTTCATCCAAATTAGTGGTTTATGTGTACTTATTTCTTACTTGGTCATGAATGTAGGTTTCATCAAATTTTCCTGGGACTTTTAGGTGGTTGGGTTTCAGACACCGTACAAATACCGGGGAAGATGACATCATTCTCTCCATCAAAATATTCAGGGAAGTCTAATGTTAATGATGCATCAAAATGAATATGCATTGATTGCTATGTACTACCAATTTTATTTGATTTATTATATAACGAGACAAAGTCACAAGGTTTGTTTAAATTACCTTAAACTGACCCCCAACAGTCAGTTTCCTATGTCTTCCATCACGACCACCTGTTTTAGGCGGCTTCTACAAGATATAACGTGTATATACAAACACAATCACACAAAACTCAAGAGTGATAGGAGAAATGCAATCAGAAGACACACACCAGACACCGATTACATCGCTGGGTACAAAATGTCATCTGACCTTGCTCCTCCTGGTTGTTCTCGTCGACTTCCTCGCCTGGAGGGCTAAGGTACCAGTTCTTGTGATTTGTCCTACAATTTTAGAATACTTTAACCTTTCTTGTGTACGCCATTTGATTAAGCACATGATAACACTTGATTTAGTATACTACATGTAGTATGGAACCAGATTGAATATCAGGCCAGCTACTCACCCCTAAATATCAACTTGACGAGATCATTAGAACTGCTCTGCAACATTTCTGTTACACCTGGGGGAAGTGTATCTCGATTTTTCTCCAGCCAACGGTTAGCATCGTAAGTTACCTGTAGAGCACAAATTGCACTAATCCAAAAGGTTACTTTTAATCTCCATATGGAGGGAAACATCACCAAGTTCTAATGAAACATCACAAATTCAGATCTGTTTTAGGATTTTACTGATTAGCCGATTTATTATTCTTTAACGTCCCAGCAAGAGATTGCACTCATATCCAAATATTAACAGCTTTATGTGTATTGCCACAAAATCAGACTTCAGATGCATTACACAAATTCGTACTTATACTGTGGATTCAGTCCAATACGACTAGGTTCTTTATCGTGCCATATCCTACAATGGGGCGGTTTTTTTTTGTTTGGAGGGGTGGGGGGGGGGGGGGTTAAGGTCTCATTGTAGAGACTTAGATGTTTTTCCAAATGATCAGCATTAAAACGTCCGACTTTTCAACACTTAACAACGCCATTTCCTTAAGAGAAATTACAGACGAGGCTTTCTGACATCATAATGAGGAATTTATTCAATAAAAATGTAACACGACGGAAATATTCATATCTATGAACTGTCATTCAAAACAATATTTTGTTAAACACCACTTTAATTCTTCGCGAAAGTATTCTGAATTTAATATTAAAGAGACGCTGGAGTTCCTCAATGAATATATCTTTGTAGACTAGGTCTTCCAACAGAATTTATTGAAAAGCTTCTTCATGAGAAGAAAATAATTCATTGCTGTGGCATTCAACTTGATATTCAGACACATTGACGATGTCTTACCTGTTAACAACACTCACTTTCATTCATACAAATGTATGTCGATTCGATTTATCTCAGTCAACTCGAAATAAAAGACACCACAGTCGTTCACACTTGCTTCATATTTTGGATATTTTATTGACTGTAGACTCTAACGGCACACTACATGTAACACCTCAACTGTATGGCAAACGAATGACGAGTTTCTTCATCGCAATATTTATGTAGCAATATTCCATTATCCCCTCATAGTGTTTAGGTCTCTCAATAGATTCAATTCATGGAGGCCAGTTCTGCATATGATCAATTTTTAAATCAAAACAGGCTACTGACAAATAAATTGACGTTACAGGAATTTCAAACGTGTTGTTTAAAGTCAGCATTTTGTAAATGCTATGGTCGATATAATGTACAACCTGTCATTCGGTCAAATTCTGTTTGATGTGTTTCATACCAATTGTTAGACTGTATATTGTTTTCGAATACGAATTACTCTGTTTATATGATCAATATATAGGGCTCAAGGCGAGCATAACCGGTTAAGAGGGGATGCTCACCCTCCTAGACATTTGATCCTACATTTGGTCTTTCCAGTGGTTCCTGTCTACCCTACTCTCAATTTTGCAATCATAATAGGATTTATGAGGTTGATCACTGTTTTCTAATGGTGAACTCCGCCCTCTTTCAAAAACTTACATGAATGATAATCTACATCAAGATATAGGGCTCACGGCGGGTGTGACCGGTCAACAGGGGATGCTTACCCCTCCTAGGCACCTGACCCCACCTCTGGTGTGTCCAGGGGTCCGTATTTGCCCAACTATCTATTTTGTATTGCTTATAGGAGTTATGAGATTGATCACTGTTCGTTATCTTCACCTTGCATACTAGACAACCTCTTGGCTCTTGTGTAGTACAAATGTATGGTGTTTTAGTATTAATCTTGCAGCAAACATTTACGCACCTTTCCAGCATAATGGCTAATGGTGAATTTGCTAGATTTTCCATGAGGTGATTTTCCATAATAACTGTTCCCACCAAAGTGGATGTTCAATTTTTCCACTAGAGACTGGTCTGTACCCTGCAAAAGAATATGAAACATCAACAAGATCTTAAATTACTGTCATAGACTCCTGTTTAAATCAACAAACACATGTATGCTCAGAACTCTTTCAATATGTAAAACTGAATAAAACTATAATAGTATATTTTATTACACAATTTATCAACAATCCTGAAAATTTTCTAACCTTAGGAAAATGACTTTCTTCATCCAACAGAGACAGAATTCCAATAGGCTTGATCAGAAATAGATCCTGAAATATACAAAATATTTTTGAATACCGACCAGAATTATAAAACTGTTGGAAAATATTGTTAGTCTGGTAAGATACCAATTTCCCCATTCATTAAGCAATATACAATGCGTTTCTACGCATTATTTTCCTTACCAGTAACGGTTGGTTGTCTACAAATTTGATTTCTGTCCAGTCAATACCTTCTTTAACATATTCATCTTGCTCCATTTTAAACACATGCTACACATACAGGAAGATAAAGATAAATAATTAACATATTTTACGAAAAACAAGCAATATGTAAAATTTTGAGAATAAACTTTCATATATCTATATTGCTTCTGTGTTGTTTATGTCACATTCTAAATCTTTCTATTTATAGATACGATGACATCTTTATGCATGTATTTTCATCAGTATGTAATCATGTGATAGTAAATTTGCTCTGTACCTGATTAAAGAAGAACTGCAGCTGTTCGTTAGCAAGGTTTATACACGCTTGCTCAAAGCTGTTCTTCTCAAAATGTTCAAATCCAAATATATCTAGGATACCTGTAAAATTTAAGGAATGATTTCTTGATTCCTGTATATCTGACGGTACTTAAAACTTTCTGATTCTATATTACCATTGAAGAATCGATGCAGTATCCTTTACTAACCAATTTCTCTTGCTTCAACATTAGAATGTTCCTTTGGGGCCAAAAGTTGGTTGATTTTGTTAACAATCCACCCGAATAGTCTTCCATACAGGGCTTTGCTCAGGGCATCTCTTGCATCTAAAACCATATTTTGAGATCTGTTTACATAAGTATCTTTATAAAAACAGTATGGATGACATCAAACATTTAGTGCACTCCAAATGACAGTTTGTATTTTGTGCTCAAAAATTTCTCCAGACGATGGATTTCTGTCCTTTCACTTGAGACAAACCCTGTACTTTATCTTACCTTCGGCCATTGTTTTTGTGTAGTGTCGCTTAACCTGCTCGCCCCTGGTGAAAGTCACCATATTTGTCAGAGTTCCTATCAATTCATCCCCACCGATGCCAAGGACGTTCTGGAATGAATCCATTTAAAATCATCACTTTTAGACAATGTACACACTCATCCATCAGAAAGAGGTTCATTTTGGATGAACACAGAAATGAGATACATGTAGTGATCACTCTTCGTTATATTCACCTTTCATGTATAAAGCAAAAAGTGTTTTTTTCTGTAACTACGAAAACGGAATATATCAAAATTCTACGATACGAGTTCGTTAAGGTTTTCTTTATTGATTCTACTTTGACAAGACAATAATTGTTTTCAAGAAAAATAGTAAGATGCATAAATCTTACAGCAGCCATTTTAATGGGTCCATTTTTGTCCTGTACATATGATGCATCATCATCATCCATGTCAAAGACCACATTTCCCAGATGGAGGACACCTGCAATAATACTGAAGAGATTTTCCTCCTCCTCATCTGTAAACCCCACCAGATCCATAGCATTCACTAGCTCATCATATTGCTTCCTGTAGTGCATGGGTTCTCGTTTCAAGCAATCAGCACCATTTGTTAAGTACCTAAAATAATGGAAACGTCAAGATGAAGACAAATGCGTGATAAAAATCAATACACACCAAAACTTAGTAATGGTAAAATAGCTGCTATGACGCAGATATATTTGCAGAATGATTATAAAAGGCGTTTTTGCAAGACAATCAGACAAAAATGCTAGAAGTAGCAATCGAATTAGTTTGTTTTAAACACTACTGATTCAATTGTTGCGGTATACCATGACATAGCATTTTAAGTTCATTTCACCTCTGTTTATCAGGTGGTAGTAAGTTGTATGCTTTCTTCTGCTCTGCAGATAATCCACCAAACATGTAGTAAAATATGTGAAAGTTTTCCTCCTCCTTGTTCTGGTGGACAACTCGAGATTTCTCCAACAGGTATTCTGAGATTTTGGCACCATTTACTATCAAGGAACATTTTCATTTCATCAATAAAATGATTGTATCTTATTCATCGCATTGAGATGATATTCTTTGTTAACATACCATTAAAACAAATTAAGAAAAAACTCAAAGCAAACCATACTGGATACCAGTTATACCCACAAGCACTTACTCCTGATTAACAAAATGAGTTATTTAACTTTGCAATAAAGGCTGACATAAGTTACATGTATGTGAAAACATCAAAATTTCAAAACCTATCCAACCTTTACGTCATCTGAAAAGGATGGTTTGGGGGTTCTAATCATTGCCATTTATTTTTTAAAAATCGTTTGATTATGTTTTTAATTTCATGACTACATCTAAATCTGAAAACAGAAATCTGATCTTATTGTTAATTGCCCTAGTCCCGGTAATAGTGCTTGTGATGTGAGTTCAGTCAGGAATAATGCTTTCATTCTCAATATCATTTTAGATACCGCACACAGAATTTTTTGTATGAAACACTTAGACGCAGAACTGTAGCTTTCTAGGGAAAATTGGACATTCACAATGTTCCCCATACAGCTACAATTCTGTAGCAATGAAACACTGATATCATCAGCGTCAACTTTCACGCAAGATAGGGATCAAACTCAGAATAGGAGGAGGACCACAACCTCAGCACTATAGCCTTGAGCATTGATGGTGTTATTGTTATGGTGGCCAAAGGCAATCGTAAAATTGATAAAATGACGAAAAAGCTAGAGAAACTAAATCAGATAGTGACGGATCTAGGGAGACTATTAAATGAACAGAGTCGTATCAAAGCCAGAGGGGGAAATTAGATCGTTAGAAATAGACATCGGGAAATACCACTTCATGCCAAGAGTTGTTTTCAAAAGTATGCTCGTGGTACAAATGTGGTGTTTTATGAATTAAAAGTCTGATAAATTTTACAAGTCGGAGAGAATACCATGGCCATCACGGAATATGAGTTGAATGTATTTTCCAAAGCGGCTGGAGTTATCGTTCATGGCTGTGCGAGCGTTTCCAAAAGCCTCCAATAATGGATTGACCTGTAGAATCTGCTGCTCTAGCTGGGTGTTTCCGCGACACAGCTCTATCAGCTGTTTGATTATTAGCTTGGTACTTTCGGTTTTGCCAGCTCCACTCTCCCCACTGGTTGGTTAAAAAGTACATGAAAACATTTCAAACATAAACATATAGATACTTAAACAAAAATTTGAAAACACTTTAAAAATACACACAGATATGATTAATAGTTTAAAATAAACAAATAAAAAAGACGAAAATGGGAAAACATCATAAGCCTACGGACACACAGAATTAATAACGTGTATTGCTCTAGGTGGCAATCAACTATTTAATTAAATTATTTCATTCAAAATATATACAGATCATAATCATATACCCTTTTAAAAGATTAAGTACAACATTTCTCATTGCTATTATTACTTTGTATATACGTGGGCCTTATCACATGTCGAGTTCCTGGTTTGTACATATACATGTATATATTGCAATCCACTTTTATATTTTGTCAGATATTTTAGCAATTCATGAAAGGTAACCTTGGCGATCTGATGTCATAAATCGAAAACATGTGTCTGAATATGAAACATCAAATGGGCAATAACTAATGTTTAAGACATGTACTTCTAATTACATGAAGTGGTAGTACAGTGTACATGGTGTTCAGAAAGTGTACATGCATTTTCCTGGTATCCAAGGAAAATCTCGAGTGCAACACATTACCTATGCATGGCTTAATATTTATCATTGATATTCATCTTTTCCGGAAAACATTTCTTTACCTTATGAGCACACATTGGTTTTGGGGAATTCGTCCTCCGTAACCCAACATACACTGGAAAGTCGCGTCAGCAATAGCAAATATGTGAGGGGGGTGCGCACTTTTCTTTTCCATGAAATATTTCTGCGTTTCCTGGACAATATTTAAACATATTGATGTTAACACACAAAGCCATGGTTCACACAAGGTTATTCAATTGTATCATGTAATTATTCATCCTTATTACTTTACAAACTAGATTGCCACTTACTTGTTCTCCATAGATGTGGAGGGGTCTAAATGGATTGATTGCAACAAGAATATCTCCAACATACGTCTAGAAAAGAACGTAAAAGAAATTAATTTTCATGCAACAATAATACAGGAGTACCGTACACCATTCTACACGTATATCGCTATTGATTAGCGCTCTATTCTGCAATATTTAATCACAACAGCATATCACCAGCCACATGCGAGGTGCCAGAAATCTTAACCAACATGTAATCTGTTTTATGTCCTTCTCTCACAAACGATAAATCACATTAAGTAATCAGAATGTGAAAATTACAGCAATAGTCAAAATAAAGTAATACACTGTATGTAATTTCTAGTAAAGTGAATATGGAATTCGTATCACTTAATACATATAATAGCCGTCTCTCTCTCTCTCTCTCTCTCTCTCTCTCTCTCTCTCTCTCTCTCTCTCTCTCTCCATTTGAAAGTTTTCACAAGAGATGTTTATGAAACTGAACAACTGATATGAATAGAAAGCATATCGTGTTACAGTAGCGTTAGCTCGGTTGCAGTACAGATGTACATACGTGCAGGTAATTTTTTCTGTAATGATAACTAGTGCCAATATTAACAATTGTTACTTTACAAAAACACGATTCATTTGTGCTAACATTAAGACTAGATATCACTTCCTGGTACAATCCTTTCAGAATCATTCTACAAATGGTTTGTACCATTTAAAGTCTTCAAATCACCACCTATATGTGTAACAGGCATCCCATGTAGATGGTTTTATAAGCTTAAGACGCTATCTACTTAAAGATTTAAAGTGTGCATACAAAAATATGATTTTATGCAATGGATCACACATGCTACCTGTAATAATCATTGTCCCGAATATATCCCGCAAACCAGGAAGTTCACCTGGAGGAAAGTAAGAGAAAAGGACTATGTTTCTCGTAGTATCGAAATCACCTCTATACTAATGGAGTTTTGGAACGGATCTGTGCATGTTGCCACCAATGCTACATGTACCATTTTTTGAAGTGATGGAGAGATGTGGTGACATACTCAGATAAACATACATTTGATTAACAGGATAGACCACAATGTTTTGTCAGGTCCTGATCGATTATGAAAGCAATACCTATTGTTTTGTTTTTGTGATATACGGTACATGTAGATAGACTACCCGATTTCGAAAGTTGAATTGCTGCCTGCGCATGTGCACACATATGTCCAAAGATGCGTTGTAAATTGAGGAACACGAACAGCGTCATTATGATGTTCTGGCAGATTATAAAACATTACCCAGTAATTCATTATTTCAACAAAGGTTTTGTTATTGAGCTGTAGAACTACTTAATCCGAGACACGCGAAGTAATGTCACGCCCTTCTTAAATTTCACATCAATGTAGAACGATTGCAAAATAAAAAATATACCCATTCAGCTGAGAAATAACCAATATCTGCATGAAATGAGATTTTTTTGCTGATAGCATTATTTATCTTTAAAACCGTATACAGAGAGAATGGCTAGAACCGGTTCAAAGCGCAATGTTTACTCACATAGATATTGTTGTCCATATATCGGACTTTGAGTTCATTCAGCAGCACCTTGCCATCCAGGTTGGCCAGGGTAGCTAAGTCCTCCGTGGCACCTGGCTTGGACTTTTCCATGTCTACAATCCTTAGTTATGTCTAGAATACCAGCGACACTTCCTATTTCGCTCGTCCAACTACTGTTTATAGCTAAATACTAAAGACTCACGAATGGTATTTTACCTTTAATGTGATTGATCTATTTTTAGATTGGCCATCGATGAGTTACCTGTCTGACGTAGAAGTGTACGTGAGGCAAAAATAACCAACACTCTGATTCATATAGTGAACAATAACGACTAAGTTTTCTATTGGGGTTGTTTAAATATAGCTTTAAAACGTGATTTTCGGGTGTTTATGTCCTGACACATAGTAGTATGATTTAATGAATATTTAAATCCCCATAACATTTGAACAGCATGTAAAGTTCCTTATAAGGTCATGAATATACATATGTATTACACAATATTTACACACATTCATACATGTACACAATATTTACACACATTCATACATGTACCCTAATTTGCATACAATCATATGTACCTGTAAAGTGATATATATATATATATATATATATATATATATATATATATATATATAAAAAAGCATGAAAATATGCAGTTCCAAAATCTATTTTGGAACTGCATATTTTCCTGCCTTTTTATTTAATTATTTTGACTGTGTGATATCAACTCTCTTTATATATATATATATATATATATATATATATATATATATATATATATATATATAGGGCGGGGGTCACTGAGCGAGTCCGTTTATGCGTTGATTATCTTTTAATCTTATGAAGATTAGATATATACACCGTGTACAATGCCACATGCGGGGACCGTGATCGGTGTAGCGCGGGGTTGTGATTTTGAAGCGACGAAAGTAGGTCAGTAAGTATTCGAAGCCTTATTGTGTTTAATTGAAATAAATCTAGATAGTCAAAAGTATTGCACGGAAGACAATAGTTATTGACAAGCTAGCACTAGGAATTGGGGAGTCCAGAACTCCTTCAAAATACTCAAACACTTCGACAATATACAGGTAAGGTAGGCGCTGGGTATATTTTTCGGTGTATTTAATGAGAAATCTTCATTCCTACTGCATAAAGTCCACGTTTTTTCAACCAGAAACATTCCCTTTGAATGGTAACTCAATATTCTTCTGAAGAAACCGATAAAAAATCATGATATGCCGAGTATTTGACTGAAAATCCTGTGTGGCGTAGGGGGGTGAAAATCTTGTGGCGTAGGGGGACCGAGATTTATTTTTACTTTAGCAAAGTTTCTTGTCAAAATCCACATCTTGAGCACAGCGAACATATAAATGTCAAATTCAAACTTGTTTAAGGCTAATCCGGTATTTGTACAGTAACCCTATAATGAAGTGCCTTTGACATTTTATATCATTAAATGTTCATTAAAAAATATTCTCTAAAAATATTACCACGACACCACATGCTTAAAACATTGTTTCATACCTTAATGAAACTGACATGGATTCTTTATTATTTCAGATAGTGAAATGACCAGAAAAAAGAGCAATCTGTGGTTAAATAAACCCAAACGAATAATATTGGCAAAAAAGAGGAATTTAGAAACACCACTAAACGTTACTCCGAAAAGACAGAAAAATTCTTCATTAACTATTAAGCGAAAATCTCCCTTAGGAAATGTAACACCGAAACGTCAACGAATTTTTTTTTACCTTATCCCAAATCCTGCTCTCCATTTAAAGCTAATTCAAGAGTACCACGATGCTCAAAATTACACCACCTCATAGACAGTGTTGCCCAGAAACTGGAAGCATTGGGCCTGAACTACGCTTTTATTTCTTTTCTGACATTAGTTGAGGAACGCAAATTTCCACTCAACAATTTATCTTTCCTTATGCGCATGCGACTCTAGGTGACGTGTAAGGTTTGATTTTGTCGAATAATGCTTCCCGCATACATGACATATATGTACTTGCTGGGTTGATTGAGAATCCACTTCTTCTATGTGGTCAATGAAACTGCTATCCATTTTATTCTACAAAAAATGAATAACTTTAACATATGGATAACCGTCAATCACGCGTGATAATTTCACTTGTGTACCCTTTAATGCCTGTCTTTGAACAAAATGATTTAAGACTTTTCTGTATAATTTTGAACCAAAACAATATTTATATGCAATGCTGAAGATGTGAACTTTGCTAAAGTAAAAAGAAATCTCGGTCCCCCTACGCCACAAGATTTTCACCCCCCTACGCCACACAGGATTTTCAGTCAAATACTCGGCATATCATGATTTTGTGTCGGTTTCTTCAGAAGAATATTGAGTTACCATTCAAAGGAATGTTTCTGGTTGAAAAAACGTGGACTTTATGCAGTAGGAATGAAGATTTCTCATTAGATACACCGAAAAATATACCCGGCGCCTACCCTACCTGTATATTGTCGAAGTGTTTGAGTATTTTGAAGGAGTTCTGGACTCCCCAATTCCTAGTGCTAGCTTGTCAATAACTATTGTCTTCCGTGCAATACTTTTGACTATCTAGATTTATTTCAATTAAACACAATAAGACTTCGAATACTTACTGACCTACTTTCGTCGCTTCAAAATCACAACCCCGCGCTACACCGATCACGGTCCCCGCATGTGGCATTGTACACGGTGATATATGTTACATGCATGATACATCGATGCTTAATGAAAAAATCCAAACAAATACGGCTATACCTGTACTATAAAGTAATGATTTAAATTATAGATATTACGTATACCATTTGCCTTTACACTACTAGTTTAAAAAACCTTATATAGTTTTTCCTATTCTTAGTTACTGTGTTAATCTCAGTTTAATATTGTTTTATGGTTTTTTTTTTATGTATTCTTTGTTCTTTGGTTTTAGTTTGTTGTACATCTTATGCACTTTAGGGTGGTTGTGTTGATTAGACAAAGCTCGATATAAATCTACAATAATAATAACATCACAAAAAGAACATACACTGTACGTGTATGTTTACGTAGTATATAAAGCTTTCAACTTAAAACCTATTTCATACAATAATGAAATATTGCCATGTTTAAGCGAATTCGGTCTGATAGAACAATTGAGAATCTAGATGTTCGCTTCGTTAATTTTCTGTTATGAAGTATAGCTATTTTGAATTACATCACGAAAAACAAAAATCGATAATTTTAAGAAGAAATCCTTATGCAAATAATTTTTACTGATAGTGCATAAATTTGAATTTCTGTGGTAAATGCAATCACCATACCATTACACATGTAGATACGCAATCAGATAAAAAAAAAACATAGAGAAGAAACGTCTCAGACATTAGTAAATAAGTATGTCTCAAGGTTAGGTCCAATGTAAGATACAAGTGCTAATCATAGAATATACCAACACACACCGTCAGAGCAGAGTAAATGTGAACTCATACCAGTCCTAATCATATAATATACCAACATACACCGTCAGAGCAAAGTAAATGTGAACTCATACAAGTCCTAATCATAGAATATACCAACATACATCGTCAGAGCAGAGTAAAAATGGGAACTCATGCCAGTCCTTATCATAGAATATACCAACATACACCGTCAGAGCAGAGTAAATGTGAACTCATACAAGTCCTAATCATAGAATATACCAACATACACCGTCAGAGCAGAGTAAATGTGAACTCATACAAGTGCTTATCATAGAATATACCAACATACACCGTCAGAGCAGAGTAAATGGGAACTCATACCAGTCCTAATCATATAATATACCAACATACACCGTCAGAGCAAAGTAAATGTGAACTCATACAAGTGCTTATCATAGAATATACCAACATACACCGTCAGAGCAGAGTAAATGGGAACTCATACAAGTGCTTATCATAGAATATACCAACATACACCGTCAGAGCAGAGTAAATGGGAACTCATACAAGTGCTTATCATAGAATATACCAACATACACCGTCAGAGCAGAGTAAATGGGAACTCATACAAGTGCTTATCATAGAATATACCAACATACACCGTCAGAGCAGAGTAAATGGGAACTCATACCAGTCCTTATCATAGAATATACCAACATACACCGTCAGAGCAGAGTAAATGGGAACTCATACAAGTCCTAATCATAGAATATACCAACATACACCGTCAGAGCAAAGTAAATGTGAACTCATACAAGTCCTAATCATAGAATATACCAACATACACCGTCAGAGCAGAGTAAATGGGAACTCATACCAGTCCTAATCATAGAATATACCAACATACACCGTCAGAGCAGAGTAAATGTGAACTCATACAAGTCCTAATCATAGAATATACCAACACACACCGTCAGAGCAGAGTAAATGGGAAGTCATACAAGTCCTAATCATATAATATACCAACATACACCGTCAGAGCAGAGTAAATGTGAACTCATTAAAGCTGACCTATAAAAACATGAACTGATCGGGAATTTAACGAGAATTCCTTAATTAATGTTTCAGGTTGTTTGTATTTCGGAAATAATGAAAACACGAGGAAAATACCCCCTACGTCCATTTTTTATTTACCCCTATAATTGATAGATCCTCGACATTAATCCCTTACATTTATATTTTGTTGATGTGGTGCCTACATTATATAAAGTGGTGATATCATCATATGATGTGCTGATGTCATTATATGATGTGCTAATATCATCATATGATATGCTAATATCATTATATGATGTGGTAACATGATTATGCTAGTATGATATGATGACATCATTATGTGATATCGTAATGCCACTACGTACCTTCATTATAACATGTGGTAATAACATTACTAGATGTGCTACCTTCATTTATGATGTGGTATTATCATTACATGGTATGGTAATGCCAGTATTTATCATATCATGTGGTAGTGTCAATATGATATATTTATTATCTGATGAGGTAAATTCATTATCAGACACCCTCTCTGCATTAGCGGTTAATATCAATACTTATCTTAAAATTTACCCTCACTAGTGTATTTTTGTAATGTGTTGATTAAATATATATTAACGCAACAAAGTGTGCAGGTACATGTACTCATAAGGAAAAAATTGTGACGATTACGGTACTGACGAAATGTGTCATCTATAAATGCAAGACGAATAACAGCTACATATACTATTTATATTTCTGATACTGAAATAGATAAAAAAAATTGTGTTGGATTTAATTTCGTTGTCTTTTTCAAGACACAAAAATAACGAAATTTAACCCGACACGAAATTACTAATGTCTACAGTATATAAGGTCACAAAACTGATTTATGATGTGGTTACGCAATTATATACGTCATCTGGTCTTTATGATCAACATAAGACATTGATGGGTGTTTTCTCTCTATTTTTCTCTCTGTCCTACATCAATGTCTTCTCTTACCGCTTTAGTAGAGTCGTAGGCCTATTTTTTAAACGCAATGATTATGTCTTGATCAACATAATATAAAATGAATTTTTATTTACTTTGAATCTTTGGGATTATTTTTAAAAAAGTACTACATTCCAAAAAGATGAGGTTTTGAGCCATATTCACTTCTCTCATATATATAGAAAATGACTTCCAGCGGAAACGAGGCAATTGATTCTATATTGTAAGAAGTTTTGTAATCTTTATTTGGGCGTTTTCAGGAGGGAAAAGTGACTATTATTAACATTCTCAGAAATATATCGTCCAGGCGTGTCAACAACACATCAGTTGACGTCTCTAAAAACAACTGCAACCCAGGTACAAAAAAATCAAACAAGTCAACCCTCCCTTCTCCCTTGGCACAAACATGGGTTGAAGAATTAAGAGGATAAATGAAACTTGCTTTTCCTTCCTAAAGCACCAAATGGAAGACCACAAATCTACATCTTCCATGCAATAAGAACTCAATCTTCCCGTTCCTCCTGGGAAGCCATTTTATCAGAAAAGTGAGAAGTGAATGTGAATCATTAAACTTCAAAGGGCATTAGCTGTTCACTAACAAGTTCACAACGTGGTTAAAATACTACCATACATTCTAAACGAAGGTAAATAGATTTCAGTAAAAAGTGCGATATTTGATCGATTATGATTAAAATTAAGCAAACATTATTTATTTTCACACAATTATATTTCGATAGTACATTGTATTTCTATATAATTTAATTCTATTTGTAACACGCAATTTCATTGGCTGAGGACACTAACAAAAATGAGTTTCTATTGTATAACATAACTTGGTATGGGGACACGCCCCCTTCACAAACCAAGACGGTACTACTTTAATTTTTTTTTTTTTTTTTTTTTTTTTTTTTTTTTTTTTTTTTTTTACATCGCAGCACCGTTAGTTGTAGGCCTTCTATGAAACAAAAAAAAAAAAAAAAAAAAAAAAATCAACGGAATAAAACATGCACTGTAAAATACTTTTGTTAGACAATCTTTTTCCCAATGTCAAACAAGACGTATGTTTTTTTGTACTTGTAAGTAAAAATTCAATACACACTCCGATACAACGTTGTACGATATCAAATGCGAAATCCGTTTCTCGGATTATAAAGCGTAATCTGCGCCAAGTTAGGTCATATCGTATAACATTGGTCAAAGTTAGCTTCATTACTTAAATAAACGAAAGAGAAACTTCCAAAATTACCACACATGTTGCAGGAGGTATACACTGTAATATAATCATTAGGGACGTTATGCTATTAGTCTTTTAGTGAAAATCGTCAAAAACGACTCTGGTAGCTAGCTCTCCTTCACTTTTCCGCAAGGTGATAAACTTTTCAAAGTTATCCTGGAAATCATAAATGAATAAGAATCAATTTCAGATAATATCAATCAAGACATAACCATTGCCAAAAAAGTAGACCTTTAAGACTCTATCAAACCAATGCGGGTAGCCATCAATATAGCATAGAGAGAAAATCACCGATCTATGTCTGATGCACCTCATAAAGACAAGACGACTGTACATCATATGATGATTCCACAACCTCATATGATGAATTTTCCACATCATATGATAATATCATCACATCACGTAATGGCATTATCACATCTTAATTATAATGATATCATCATGTGATGGCATTATCACATCATAATGATATCATTACATCACGTGATGGCATTATCACATCATAATTATATCATCACATCACGTGATGGCATTATCACATCATAATGATATCATCACATCACGTGATGACATTAACACATCATAATTATAATGATATCGTCACACCACGTACGTGCAATAGCTGTACCACACCATATGATAAACAACATGACCTTGGAACAGTGAAAGTAAATAGATGAAAATTTAAAATGAAATCAGCAGATTTAATCTAGAAAGAAAAAAGATAATGAAACGAAGATAAGAATGATCTAAGTATATAAATTCTTCAAAATAGAGACTATGGGTATACAGAGAGGCTATGTAATTTGCACAACAGTATTTACTAGGATTTTCAAAACATGACTGAGTTTAAATAATTCCGGGATTTCTCCTCTGGATTCGGGTGTTTTCAAAGACAGGGCTAATGGTTTTTTCGTTGTTGTTGAAATGAATAAATGTGTGTCAGCTTCTTGATTATGCGCTGAATCCTTTCCGCTGAGTATTTACGAAGGGAGGTACTGGTGGACTCAATGGTGACGATGCAGGAATCTGAACAAAAAGCACCTACTTGTGTTTGACGTAAACAAACTCCTGCTTTGATGGATGGCTATGTGTTTGAGGAAGAATCGTTCTACAAGCTGTGAATAGAAATTATTTTAGATGTTTTGTTGAAAGAAGTAATCATCTTCTTAAAGATGTGCAATATTAGTTAGAATATAAAGCAGAATTATACTGAAGTGCGACTTATTGCATGATTTCGATCGCATGATTACGATTTGCGCTTTCCCCAAGACCAATTCAACAATGATATAAGAACAAAATAATGTTTATTGAAGAAGAAATGAGACGATTAGAGTTTTCACAATGTTAATGCCTGTAATTACACGCACTCCAAAATTAGACATGATGAATCAATGAAGAAACATTTCAAATCAAATCTATGACTACAAATAGTGTATTGAAACATGATTTTCAAACAAGTTCACCGAAGGACATATCATAGCCCTTAAAGGACACAACGCATGTTTCTAAACCTTTTCATTTTTTCAGCAAAATCAATTCTTTTCATGCCTAAAACTACTTAAAATGTGTTTTAAATGAAATATTTTGCATAGTTTTCAAGTTTGAAAGCGATGAAATTCAAATCTTGCGAAATGCATATTTACTTTCGCTATTTTACGCGCCATTATGTGTGACATGTAAAATGCGCCCTCGGGTTGGAAAAAATCTATTAGCCATTTCATAAACAGATCAGACTTAATCGACAAAAAACCAATTATCACGTTAACGGCTTGTAAACAATATTGCATTAAGATGTTTTGTGCCGTGCTCGGATATACTAGTTGTCGGTAGAAAGGATTTAGACTGAGTATTTTTCAATTTTTCGAAGGAAGGTACGAGAAGAAAGACGTGGATAATTTTTTGTTGGAGGAAGAACTTTACCTTAAAAACAAACACCCAGTCACATTTTCAAAAACTGCTAGGGCAGAGACCCTGATAAACCGCTAGAACATGGATATATAGAAGCTATAAGCACTGGCAGGCCTACAGCATACATTCTGTTTTGGTCTTCAAATTCAATGCACACTCGAATCAATTGACCTTCACCTTGTAACAACATATACCATGTAACTTGTGAGTTTCTACCAACTGGAAGATCAGATGTACAAAATTTTTAATGATACAAAATAATTGAACTTTTGATTATAAAATTATTTCCTCATTGAACTCGTAAAATCTTTCAAGGGTGCGTCAGTACATCGTCGTGCTCCCACTTCATATAACGACGTGCTGATCACAATTCAAAAATGATAAGATTGCTTTATCAAAATAAAATAATGTCATTTCCACTTTAAATTTGATTATTTTTTTTATTGATTTGTGTGGGGTGTTTTTTTTTCTCTTTTTCTTTCTTTCCGAAATGCACCTGTGACAGTAGCTTGGATTAGGGTCTAGTTGAATGTAACGTATTATAATTTGTCTAATCCAAAATTAAATAATTATTGCCATGCGCGGATCTAGAGAGGGGGGGGGGGTCCGAACCCCCCTCCCCTAGAATTTGCAAAGGTAAATTTTTTTTTACAATATAACGATTTATAAGAAAAATGAGTTGACTGTTATTATAAAAGGTTCGACCCCCCCCCCCCCTGGAAAAATTTTTCTGAATCCGCGCCTGATTGCACTGTTTATTTTAGAAAAACAGCGCCAATTACAGATGTATAAAGGAACAACATTACCAAACAGTTTGTAGACAACGACCCATATAAACATTATTTACTCGCAATATTGTCGATTTCATACTCGCTTTCCTCGCTATATTTGGGTATTTACATCGCTATTTGTATGCACTAGTGGCGAAAACATAAAACTCGGGAAATTTGTCATAATCGATTTAAATGTTGCCCATGGTGAATAAATTAGGCCCCTAAAAGCTGAGTTTTTAATAATATCTCAGAGTACTTATACAATCCGAAGGGCGCATGTGACATCACTGTATCACGTGACAAACTACACTACAAGACTTGATCTTTAGTAATGGTATTCCAAGTACAAAGCATGTGGGGGGTTTCTTTTACTGCGTTTCGATACACAATCGTTGTAAAGGAGGGACACTTCTTATAAACTTTATTGCAACTTTTATAACAGAAATTTTCTTGGTTATATCCTGTACCTTTTAAAATCACAAAGGAGGAAATTCGAAATATGTAAAAAGTTCTGATAGAAATGAATCTGGTGCAAAGTATATTATTAGCATAATTTGGGAGACATTGTGCTGCAAGCTCAGTATATCATTCCGTTACGCTACAACAGTTATACAACTCCATTGGTATTCGTAGGGGAAAGTAGTCCCGGATGTCCGTGTACTGAGTGTGACATTCTTTCACCAGAGAGCACGTTACGCAAGCTTCTCTTATAGTGTAGTGCGAGTGGCGCACAGAACTCTGGATAGAGAATGGGAGTTTGATTGTGTTGGAGTTTTATAAATTCCAAATCCTACCAGGTGATATCCGGAAAAATGATTTATCGATAATGCATGGTAATACATGTAAAGATTGCAAACAGCATTATGATAGTTATAATGGATAGAGAACGTAGCGTTCCAGTTTGTTTAAGACACATGGCACCTATAACTCAATTTCCCGTTCTGACTCGTTAAAGCATTTCAGATAAGGTACAATGTATATTGATCATAGAGTGATATAAGCTCTCAATTATTCTAGATGATTTGGTTTTTTTGTTGTTGGTATTTTTAAAAAGAAGTTGTTAAGCCGAGGAGCAAGTACCGATCTCGATCAAAATTGATAGAAAATGATAAAATAATCAAATTGCTGCTTATTTGTCATCAAGACATTCATAGAATTTGTAAACCATTTTATGACAAGGAAACATGGTTTTCTGGTTAAAATGATATCTATTAGCACATTTTATCATAACCCTCCGATCGGACTTTGAAAAATTGCAATATTTCTTTATTTTGGCCATATCATTTCAAATTCCTGTAAAACTACATTTGTCGATATACTTCCTTTCAAATAACATGTCTCTTGACGATTTTAGCTGTAGATCTAAAAAAAATAATAACAAATAACATTTTTGGATTTTTATGAATATTTTTTATTTTAAAAAGTACCGTATAACATATATCTAGGTCTTTTATACATTTTTATTAGATATTCATATTATGCATCAAATCATAGCGAAATTTGAACTAAAACATCTAATTGCATCGAAATCATACTTTTTGGTTGAAAAAAAAAACCATTTAAAAAATCATTTAAAATAACCGAGAGCTTGCATCACCCCTTTGATGGTGAAATCATACTTGATATGAAATTCCCTAACGAGCCATTATATAAAATTTTGGTGTAGTGATCTATCGGAATATGGAATACAGACACATCTCATTAATCCGGAAGATTTTGTTCCGCACATAATGATTGAAATTAATGAAGCCTCTGGATTCTTTCTTCACTTGTAATTGGTTTCATGAGGAAATATCTTGTAATTACAACTCATTACAGGTAAAATAATATTTTCTAATAAGTTTCCTTGGTATTTGTTCTTAGATACCAACGGGTATTTACACGGTTTTTTTTTTTATAAGACAGGTAATTTGTAGGATGCAGGAGTTTTTCGTGTAAATAATCGATCTGTGGAAACAATGGATAAAAGCGTCCATGCTTTTATGATCGCTTTTAACCATCCCTCCCCTTCTTTTCGGTCCGTAGTCTTCATCTTCAGTTATATTCAACTTCTTTTAATTATCAATTATACTAGATGAAACCCCGCGCAAGTGCGGGAAATATTGCATAGAGGATGAACTTTTTATCATGAATAATTGCGTGCATTAGTTATGTTATATTTATTGATATCATGTACAGTAAATAAAACTTGATTATTAGGAAGTTATTTGTAGCTCTAAATCAAATGTTCTTTATGTAACATAAATGATCTCTCTCCGTATTGAAAATTACATAATGATTTTAATAATGCAATTGTAATCCGTCATGCCGAATAGTTGACCAAAGGCAGAATGAACGGTCGTTCATCATTTCAATATTTGAAACTCAGTATTGCGAATGTGTTGATAATGGTAGTTTTGTACAGTGCGACAATTTAAGGGCAAAATTATGAATACACGTCGTTCTTCTCGTCAAACACTATAATCAATTAAAACATAATGCACTATATGAATGACAAACAGAAACACTGCTGTATTGTAAACAGTGGCCTAATTTCTTTAACATCGTCAGGTAGTGTACAACCTAATTTCGGTCAAATGTTTTAACTTTAACGTTATAAGGCGTAAACTTCCCAGAACAGCCCCGAACCATTCGATATCTGACATATTGGACAATGGACAGTTTTCGACTCATCACAAAACATGATCAACCAAACTAAAAACTTTTTTGTGTTTATTCATCTCGAGATGTGCATGTATTATCGAGATGTGCACGTATTTGGACATATCAGTAACTGTTGATAAATTATTACAAACAGTCGTAACAGTGACTTCTATTATCACGGGAAAGAATTAAGAACATCGAAAATATCAGATGAATATCGTATTTAAAAATTTATCGATGTGTCAGATCGTTGGTCTCGGAAAAGGGGGGGGGGGGTCCTTCGTTGAAGTTCTTCATAAAATGATAAATGATGTTTTCTGTCAAAGAAATTAGTTGTTATAACACAAACCGAATTGTAGGTATGCAACTTGATGATCATAATGGCAACCATTATTATATTCTTGGTGTTTATTTGCCATCTGAGAACAATATTGATGCATATAAACAAGAACTTGATATTCTTGAAAATCTGTACAGCTACTACTCCAACTATGGTAAAGTTATCATTGCAGGTGATCTCAACGGCAGCTTAATTGATACATGGAACACAAACCCTATCAAGGCTGTTTTATTATCAGATTTTGTCTCAAGATGTAATTTATGTATCCAAAACAAAGACTTTGTTATTGAAGGTGAGCATTTCTCCTTCATCCAAAAGAGAACTACTCTCGATTACATTTTGTTTGAAAAGCATGTTCTTAAATGGATAAAAAGTTACAAAATTCTTGAAGAAGGGTCTATTTCCATTACATTAGACCACTTACCAGTCAAAGCGATTTTTAATTTCGAAATTCGAAGACACTCTTTAAGAAATTCTCAATCAAAATTACCCGCATGGCATAAAGGCTACTCCTGAATCTGTTGTAGAATATAGAAATCTTGTTCAGGACAACTTGCGAGATTTATGTAACACTATACTCAGAGACAACAAAGACATTGATGATTTCGCTAATGAACTCTAGTTAATACTGTTATCTTGTGCTGAATCGTCTATTCCATTCTCGTCGTATAATCCCTATACACGCCCAGATTGGACAAAATCTGTCAAACATATGCACACGATAGAACGAACCAAGCGAAGAATCTGGATTTCTGAGGGAAGACCTCGAGGTATGCAGTTCTCTTCCTATCGTGAATATAAGCGAGCAAAGTGTCAATTTCGTAATGCTCTTGACACAGAACACGAGAACTATATGCGAAAGGTATATGATGATATAGATCAAGCTGCTGAAGTTGACGTTCGGCTGTTCTGGAAGTTGACTAAACGCAGGAAGCCTAGATCATCACGAGTATATCCTGAGATCTGCGATGGAGATGGAGTGATTCACACGGATCCACATGGTGTAGCGGAAACATTTGCTACATTCTACAAGAAACTTTACACTCCATTGGATGAAGATAATTTTGACAACGAATTTCAAATGAAAATCGAGAAGTTCCAACATTTAAAAAAACGAAAGTGAGCTAGACTTCGGTTATATACAGGAGGCAAGATCACATTAAAAGAAACAATCACCGCTAATGACACCTTAAAACTACGAAAAGCACCTGGAGATGACTTGTTGACAAATGAAAACATAATACATGGCAGTAAACTACTTATCTCCTGTCTTCTAAAGTTATTTAACGCAATTGTAAATTGTGGTCATGTCCCCGTCTACTGGAAACGCGGTCTGATAGTTCCGTTATATAAGGGTGGCAATAAACCTAAACATTCCTGTAACAGTTACAGATCTGTAGCCTTATAGCCTTGCTTTTTTAAGCTTTTTGAAAAAAGTTATCTACAATCGTATTACTAAGTATGTTTTACACAGGAAATATTTCCCCAACACTCAACAGCAAGGTTTCCAGAAAGAATTAGGTTGTCTGACTGCATCGCTCAATCTACATGAAACAATTTTTCATAATTTGGAACAAGGTAGTAATGGTTACGTGGTTTTCTTGATATTAGCAAGGCGTTTGACGCGGTATCGAGGCCTGGTCTTATGTTTAAGATATACGAACTTGGCATTAGGGGTAAATTATGGTCACTTATTAACCAATGTCACCAAAATACAGCGAGTTCAATTATTGTAAACCAAACCCAATCAGATTGGTTTCCTGTTAACCAAGGTGTTAGACAGGGCGGTTTGCTTTCTACCTTTTTGTACCTTGTTTTTATTAATGATCTTATTCATGAACTACAGTCGGGTAGTCTAAATACTGGTGTACTAGATATCCCTAGCAGCTGTCCCTCTTTAGCTGACGACTTGTCATTAATTGGCATATCACCACTATCGCTCCAAACAATGTTGGATATCGCATACAACTACTCCAGTAAATGGCGATTTACATTCAATATGTCAAAATCCTGCGTCTTGCAATTTCGAGCTAAAGGAACAAAGTTAGACAAATTATCGTGGCAGATAGATCCTTCCAAAGTGGCATGCGAACAGTCCTATAACCATCTAGGAATTGTTATTAACCATAAATGCAAACTCTCGGACAGAATACAGGAATCTTGCAACAAAGGGCGTAAATCTTACTTCGCACTATCCGATCTTGGTACACAGTTTCTTAGCCCAATGACAATGTCTCATTTGTACAAAACGATCGTACTACCATCAGTGCTTTATGGATGTGAACTCTGGAGCAACATGTCATCTGTTGATAAAGTTCGACTTAACACATTCCAACACTTTATTTGCAAAAACTCCCTTCATTTACCAAAGGTATGCAGGTCAGATATGTGCGAATCATTTTCCAATGTTGTACCCATATGTGCTGAAATTGACGTGCGGAAACTTTCATTCTTTGGAAGATTATGTCGTCTGAATCCAAAAACATTAACGAAGTCAATATTTCTCGCAAGACTATTTTCCTATCTGTACAGTCTCTCTGATGTTCATTCTGGTTTTATTCCCGATATTGTGAGGACTCTCCAATCATATGATCTTGTTTCCCATTTATGGAAATTTCAGGAGGATGGATCCTTCCCTTCGAAACTGAACTGGAAGAATATGGTACGTGGCAGAGTCATGACCTTGCATCTATCTCAGCGTCAAATACGAATGTTGCACGACCGTGAATTTCTTTCCTTTATACAAATTTTCTCGGACTCAAAACCGTCGTCTATCTGGTTTTTAGCAAAAAAACTACAAGGAAATTGAACTCTGCAAATTCATATGCAAACTGTGTACCAATACGTGCTCAATGGACCAATTCCAAAATTGCTCTCTTTGTGGAAGGTCTTTCTCTAATGTGTTTCAACATCCCTCTTGCGCATGTCCTGCAACTGCAATTATTAGGAACAATTGGTGGAACGTGATCACAAACTGTTTTGACATACGCCTAAGTGCAGAGTTATGCGGATTGACAGAAAATGAAATGTTTCTTGTTCTTCTGGGGCGGTATACAATACACGAAACCAATAATCAAACCTTCCGCTTACTGAACTTCAATCTTGATCGAAGCGCAGCTGCGCATTACCAGAGAGCTCTGGCTCAGTTACAGGTATCGCCTCCCTAGCTGTCAGACACCATGCCGTTATCTGCCCCCTATCCATCACATACTTTAAGGGTAGTGTATATATGTTTATTCTTCTATATTCTTTTTGTTTGTATATATATATATATATATATATATATATATATATATATATATGTCTGTTCAAAATGTAATATTCATGTGTATGTAATTGTATATTAACTTATATTACAATATCTCCACATGGAGGAAATAAAGAATGAATGAATGAATGAATGGTGTAAACTAACCGCAACTTCTCGGCTTGCTGGAAAAGCCCGAGACTGTGCAATTGCTTGTAGACCTAAGCGTAATGCCTCGTTCCTGGAAATTTCCATAGGGTTGATTCAAGACTAAAATCACTGATTGAAGATACGAATAAGCATATGTTCATTTAAAAATTATCGAAACTTATTTCTTCCGTAAGATCAAAATCAAGCATCGATAAACAATAGGATTTCCTTCCTATTGTATTATCTTTTCAAAGTTGTCATTAAAAAGAAAAATAAAATAAAACGGGCTTATTATGATTGATTGATTGATGTTTTCCGCTACACTCAACAATTTTTCAATTATTTGGTGGCGCCCAGTTTTTATTGGTGGAAGAGAGAACCCAGATACAATGTACCTGGAAAGAGACCACCGACCTTCCGCAAGTAAACTGGGAAACTTTCTCACTTTATACCGGCGCGAGCGGGATTCGAACCCGCGCCAACCAGAGGTGAGAGGTCGTGTGATTTTGAGCGCGATGCTCTAACCACTTCGCCACTGACTTATTAAATATCCGCCAAAGCATGTCCGCCATTGTACTCTCATTTTTGCTATTTCAGGGTAGTTCATCGAGAACGAAGGTAAGTTTTTAATTAAATTTACGACATTAACTAATCAAGTAAGATTCTGTTATAGCTTACGGACTTTACCGCACATATGAAACCATATTAAATGTGCAAACAGTAACTCTGGAGCAAGCGTTTCCGGGTTTATCGCCATAAATTGTTAATTTATAAGTATAGATTTAAAGTACATATCAAAACCGTTCTATAAAATATGTAAAGACCCCCCCCCTCCCCTTCACCATCTCAAATCTGTTATTTAAATTCCTTGATCCGCCCCTTGATCTATTTTAAGTAGAACCCCCTCCCCCTATTTTCGGAATAACTTTATACATTTTTTATGTACATGCAAGTAAAATGATCCAAAAAATCACCGTTCATGAGGACTACATACCTTTGTGGGAAGAGAAAATTAAATTGACGCGAATAAAGGAATTTACCTTCGAGCTGTTTACCACAGCTTTTGATAACCTATCCCCTCGAGTCAAGGAGAATGTATGCAAATGCAAAGGGTTGTAAAGGGAAACACATTGTTTTAATTTTTCTGTATACTTTATACGCCTTAGTCATCGGTTCTATTTATTTTTTATATTCAAAGTAACAACATCACATTCCTTATTTTCAGTTTTTGGCATTACTTGATGATTTAGTCATCTTTAGCTTCTGGTTTTTGTGCCATCGAATGTTATCTACAAACATGGTTAGATCATAGTACTTTTCGTAACCCGGAGGTGTGGTCGTAAATTCAAGCCCTGTTCGTTCTATGGCCGCGTCAAACCTAGGTAGTCAGTGGCGGATTTAAGAGGGGGGAGGGGCGCAGCCGGCGTTCAAATTTAAGGTAAATCGTGGTCTCTTGTTTAGAAAAATACAAATGATAAAAAGAAGCAATAATATCTTCCAGTCTCGGAGAAATGATAAAATCTTTTGATTTATTGCAATTGAATTACTTTTGAATTACTTACATTTTTCCAAAAAAACCTCTAAAATGGTGTCATTTTATCAATTTGACCTTTTCAAAAATGACAGAAAATAGTAAAAATGACTACATAGGAGACATTTAAAATCTGTAAAATCCAGGAGTTTCCGGGGACTTCGCCCTAAAGGCGGCCCCCAGACCCCTGCACAAAGTTGAGCCCCCTAACCGAAATTCCTGGATCCGCCCCTGGTACCATAGTATTTCGGATATGACCTTCAAAACGAGTGTTGCTAAAACGCGGAACGGAAAACTGAACGGAACGCGGAAGAGAATTTAAGAATTAGAATGATTAAAGCTGAGATAACACCAAAAATCGGAAGAAAATACTTTATCATGATCAAAATCAAAATTTTGGGAATATGTTTACCAGCGGTAAAACAATTTTATCTTAAAATTCTGCATCATAAATTGTTTAAGCGAAGTTAAACGTTTGTACAAGAAGAATTTACAAAGCGTTTTACAAAAATTTCGAAATGTCGGCATTGACAGATGTTTTAGCGAGCAGCGTCCCCTATAGGTAGAGAATGGAAAGAACACACGTACTTTAACACCCCCCCCCCCGGGGTGACAAAACGTCATTAACGCACATTTACATGTAAATTTACACATAATACCGTGTATATGTATATTTACAACAGGGAGCGTGGTATGTACATAACAACAATTCATGATCTTATTAAGTCAGCAAGTTAAACAGCTTGTGTTTGATATATTATGTTTTAACTAACAGTGACTCTGTGACCGTAGCACTCCAATCCTAAATAGCCTGGAGGACTTGTAGCAGTTTATTTCTAAACTAAATACTTGTATCTTAATATTTAGATTAATAACGAGGTAACATTTTAATTCCATTCAAGCATAACTTGTCGGTTAGTCTTTTAGCTATTTCATATCTGTAAATTTCTCATACTATGGATCGTAAACTTCATCTTAGTTTTCATTGGTTCTGTTTCAATCTTTCTTTCCAGCTGTATCTCTTCGGGTTCAACACTAATCCGCAGGATATCGGTAAATGTACGAACTTTCACTTAAATTCATCCCAAATGAGACAAACCTTTTACACACACCGGACTCGTTCGCTTTAAAATTTGATGTGATACATAAATATATACATGTATTATATAAGGTGTAGAACTAAATTACGAATAAAGCAAGTTCGATTTAAGAAGGCAATGTTTGGTAAAATTATTGAAAAAATTATTTTATCTTTTACTATGTTGTTTTCGGGGGTTGGGGGTGGGGTGATTGAGTGCTAAAATTTGAAAATTCAAGTCTTTTTCAGTATGATAATTTGTTTTCTTTTTTTCCCCCTTTATTAATATTTTTCATGGTAAGTAAATAATTTCAAAATACATTTGGATTAGTATGAAGTATATGAAACGGTGGATTCTGTGTATGACTCCCCGCTCTCTCTGTAATTTCTGCTTCCCATATTCATGATAAACCTTTTATTTTGCAAAATGCTAAACCTCCTCATAACATTATTGCATACAATATTTTCCGTTCCGTTTCGTCTTGCGTTTTGTTTTCCGTTCCGCGTTTTAGCAACACCTCTTAAAACGGAGGTCCCATGTCGCGGCAGGTGTTAGCACATTAAAGAACCCTCAGTGCTACGGCCCTGGGCGCAAAGCCTTATAGATCTTTTGGTACACTTCATCTATAGCTGGTGAAGTTTCAATACGAGTGAAAAATTCTCGACGGGACGTAAAACAATTTTTTCACAAAATATCTTCGCACTGATACATAAAAGAAAAACAATCAAATTCAAAATCATTCTACTTTTATGTTTCATAATTTTTGGGGGTTACCTAATTGTTTATTTGATGTGATAGTTTGATTTATTATACTTTCATGTAAAATACTCGAATTTGATTGGTACGGTTCGCCTTAGATTGTTAGACGACGTCATTTGAGCGTTTGTAATAAACACGAATACACGCATAGATATATCGCATGACTGTGAACAGACGTAAGTTTGTCTGCTTCTGTGTTTATGTAACATTCAGTATAATAAAACAAATATTGCATGTAGTTGAGAGTAACATTGAAAATTTTCACTCCTCGAGAAACCATTGTCAACTTCGGCTACGCCTCGTTTGACAATGGTTTTCTCGGGGTGAAAATTTTCAATGTTACCCTCAACTAAATGCATTATTTATATAATATTATATGTTTGAAATTGCTATCCGATTGTCTGAGATCGAAGAAACTTAAAAAGAACAACAACAAAAGAAAAAAGAAGTTTAACGTTATACTAGTATTCACCTTCTCCACGTGCATTCAAGGTGTGGATATAGCATTTGATTTTGCAAACATTGACCAAAATAAATTGGGAATTCTCAAATTGATAATATTAGTTACTATGTTTGGTTGTCCAATGAAAACTTGTGTCTCTAATCACTTTCGACTAGGTTTTGCACTCTCTCTGGCCGACCGGGTACTTTTTAAGCATTACTGAGTAACCGGTCTCGATGTTTTAAAGTATTCAGTTATATAATATAACAATTATTGACATTTTCGATGTCAATACGATGCTTTGGTTACATGCGAAGTATGTGTACAACATTCAATGTGCCCAAACTCGATGAATATCATACTTCTCAAGTAGCTAATGCTTGCATTGGTTGATACCCCTTCAGTGTGCAGACCTGAGAACACACGATGTCCCCCGACTAATAAGGTCTTGATTGTTTATTAATCATATATAATTACATTTACATGTACAGAAATCATAAAAAGGTTAACAATTTTATCAATATCACAAATTCCCCAATCAGATCCGTTTTCATGCAGAAAACCTGTACCTATACCAGATGTAAGGTATCTAGTAGCAGATAAGCAGATAAGCAAGCAGGTGAAAGAAAATGGATATTTTCTTGTTCAACATGTTCAACTGAAAATAGCTTTCGTGTTTATCAATCCACGATTTTTTCAAATTTCATGAACACTATTAAGTTGAAATTATAAGCTTGCATTAGTGATGTCACAACATATTCATGATATTGTGGTCTTTAATCCTAATCAAGTAGTCAGGATAGCATGATGGTATAGATATTCATAAATGAAAAGTGATAATTTTGATCGATGATGTTTAGGTCCATGATAGTTTTTCTGTTGAAATCGAAAGCAGACGACTTCTTGCTCTGAGTCTCAGGTGGCAGGGGACAGTTTCTTTGGTTTTGAAACATGTGGATAGGGGGTATACACCAAAGTCAGATTATGACAGACTAATGAAAAATCATATTTCCCTTTTATGTCAATACTTGTATTTCATATTAGTGTAGTTAATAAATTATGACCCTAAATTACATGTAATCTATAAATACTGGTGCTGGTGCACAAAACATGCTCTGAGCAGGTTCCCCTTTTTTGCTTTGATTTTCCCTCATTTGGGCTAATCCGCACCACCCCCACACCATCACAGTACCAAACATGGGGATTTAGACACTGTGCACAATCAAGAACCCTATCTGCCCTTCTCAAAAATCTACCTCTCATATGGGGCCATCCACCTTCCCTCACAGCTACAGACCTTTTGCTAGACCCTGCATGTTTTCACCGGAATTTCTTCAGCAACTGACCACGTGTCTTAGTTTCGTATTTGCACCCATCTATATGCTAGGAATCATGGTGACACCTACATGTTGTATATCAACATTTTTACTAAGCACTCAGCTACATTTGACATGCATCCTAAAATTATTGTATACATTTTTACACATGTAATATCACTTCAAATACGGGGTAATTCCATTTTCTGAAAAAGTTGACCGGGCCTATAGTGCGAAACTGTCCCCTGCTACCTCACAGACATAATTTGAATATTTTTTGGACGAATATTGCATAACAGTTATGGAACATAAAACAATATACGGTTCGGTTCATATAATACACAGATCTAAAGAAAAACCTGACGATGTACAGTCCTTCGGATTTCGGAGCAACATCTATTCAGTTCATCGATAAAATTTGCGCCAGAATTTGTTTCTCAGCGTTACCGGTGTTTTACGCTTTTCAGTACAAGAGTACTACAACATGTGACCTCCCAGCACTAAGTTTATTTTGACGTTCAAATGATTTTACGAGTTGTCCTAAACAGTGTTTAACAATAACCATGCTATGATACACATAATTGAAGTGCTTTTTTTAAATTTCAATTATTATCAACATGGATTTTCTTTTGCTTTAATATCTAATCTGAGGAAATTATTCGACGTTGAAAAATGCATCCGTCTTGTATTACATCTGTACACATGTTGATGATTTTCACCTCAGATGGGGTTAATATCATTAAGCACTGGTCATAACTTTTAATAGACTCGTTTATCATAAATACTTTTTAAGACTTGCTGCTGTTAAGTATATCCTTGTACAGTAGTCAAAATAAACGAAAAAATGATTTTATTTGGGGTAAGGATTACGCCATACTTTTAAGGTCGTCTTCTCGGTAAGTAAATCAAGATGTTTAACAGAATTTTCATGAAAAGGCAGATTGAAATCAATGTTCTGAAAGCAATAAGAGCAAGATGATGTCTTCTCTCTCTTGAGAGAGGAACAACTTGCCGGGAAGCGATTGGTTTTGCTGTTAATTTATCGACTGACAATCAGTTACGCTAACTAAAATGAGAAAATGCGTGAACTTGATCAAATCAGTAATCTTTTTAAGATTTCCGTATTTCGACTTGAACGAAAATCGATTTGGAAAATCAATTTACTTCTGACATTACACATGTAAGCACTTTTCTTATTTTTGTAGCTTAAATTACGGTCTGAATCAGTGCCTAATTATACCTTTAGTGAACTTGAACGTAGATTATTTGAATATTAGAAAACTGGTGAATCAGAAAAAGCAATATGTTAATGTACATGTAATTCCAATCTAATAAAGATATTGAAATAATTAAGCCTTCTGATTTGTTAATACTTTAGCTACTTAAGAGTTTACACTTCGATGAACTTTGTTTACCTCGGCTCTAATGGGATCTACAATTAAGACTACGTTGTTTAAGACTAAACAAAGACTTGAGGATCAATTTATTTAAACATAGTCGAGCGATATTCATGAAAAGGTAAAATATACAGAACTTTTAAGATAGACTTTGGACTTGAGAAAAATATTAAGAAAAATTGCTTAAAATTTAGAACTATTATTCTCAAATTTCGCACCACAAATCACCACCTTCCAGTGGCAACTGGCAGATGGATTAGTATTCCTTATTATAAAAGATTTTGTGTTTTGTGTAACGAATAAAAAATTGCAGACGAATTCCATTAACGGGTGTGATCGGTCAACAGGGGACGCTTACTCCTTCTAGGCACCTGATCACACCTCTGGTATATCCAGGGGTCCGTGTTTGCTCTCTATTTTGTTTTGCTTATAGGAGTTATGAGATTGATCACTGTTCGTTATCTTCACCTTTCATATTAGAACGCAGTGCTTTGTCAAATATTAGGAAAGAGTCCGTACACAGTAGGTACTACACGATACCTAATATTAGATTTCATGAAATTATGTCAACCAGTAAGATTAAAACATTTTAAAAAAAAACTCTGTATGTTTATCTAAAAAAATCTTTGAGTTAGTCTGTCCTCCTTAGCATATTTTGTAAATACTTTTTCACTACATGTATATTGTATATTTGTACATACTCTGACTTTATTTGTACTCACATGCATGTCTATCTAATGTTCCTCTTGTACCATATATAATGTTGTTTGAGCGAATAGATGAACTTGAACTTGTCTCAACACTAACCAATGCACAAGTCTGCGTTATGCTGTCAATTAGTAACCGTATTCTTCAAATATTGGACGTGAGTAAGCAGCTTCGCGGGAGATAAAGATTCATGGGCTGATTCAGGATTTCAGTTTAGGGTGCGTTGAAAAGTAAACCCCTGAGAGGTAGGGGTCCTGGGGGCCGTCTTTAGGCCCCCAGTGGGTCCAGGGCGAAATTGATTTTCTATAGAAAAACTAGAATACCCATAGGATTTCAAAACCCTACAGAACATTTGAATTGTCCTAAATTCCCACAGGAACATAAAATTCAATAGGAAATTAATTTTTCCATAGGAAGTTAATTTAACCCCCAGGAACCTCTTCAATTTTCTCAGATTTATTGAGAAAGTGTTTTTTGTTTGTTGCGCAAATGTATAACATGCACCTCCCAAGCATAGAATTATTAGATGATGGTTTGATCGTAAATATTTTACCGATCATCAACTCTAAACAATCTAGGAGAGTCCAAACTTGTCTCTGTCACCTATATTCAAAATAAAGGAATATCTTTCTTTGGTATTACTTGCAGATGTTTATGGGATTTTACTACGAGTAGTTCGTGGACTACTGTACAACGAACAAACATCTGGTCAAAATAGCATCGAATACATCTGAGATATTACATGTACTTGTAATTAGGTGATTTCCCATCACATTTTCTATTTTTCTATGTATACCAACAAACATCCAATCTTTCCCAAATTTGTTGACAATGAGCCATGATAAACAATTTTCTTCCTAAAACAACTTTGTGAAGTACACGATAAGGATCTCCATGAGCAAAACCTACAAAACAATAATCAGCATGACATTAGGTACAATGTACATGCAGAGACATATACCCGGTAAAACATATCATATATATGTATATATCTGGTACTTTTAAGTTTATCAGCTGTACTGATACATAAACTGTATATAGGTTAATTTTCGCCCCGTGTTATTTTCGCCCTTGTACACTTGCAGACGGTTTCACCACATTTTAATTCGCCTAGACACACTTGCGTTAAAAGAAAGATATAAGGAGAGAAAAACAGTTTTGACCAGTCTTAAAATAGCTCATTGACAACGAGGGCCAGAATAAAACAGATGCGAATACTTCCCTTTATACAGTGTTCTCTACATAACAAATGAAATAGAAATGGCCTTAGGATGTTGCCTTTGGGCACATTGATCTGAATTTGCACCATATACTTTGTAAACTAATCGATAGTTTCCTACCTGACAAATTATTTTGACTTGTCTGTTGATGAAACATGATATAGTATAGCCATCGATATCTCAACCACAGAGACAATCTTCACCACTATATTAGTAAATAAAACTTTAGAAGACAAGCACGACTGTTGATGTGATGCAATATATGCATTTAACTTTTATCTATCAGCAAAGTAAAGAAGTCCTTCAAATGATAAAGACATTTGAATTAAAATCACTATGACCATTTTGGCCTCACCCTGGCACCAAAAGTCCTAATTTGGGATAATGAAATTTACAATTTTGGCACGGGGTTTCCTGCCCATTCAGTTTCAATTTCATATCATGAGCATTAAAGAAGACGCTACTCTTGCATCACGGGATACTTTCGTTATTTCCAACCAATGAAAATTGTTCTTATTTAAAGAACGCAGTTGCATCATATTACCCATAATGCAATTATTGCACATACATCACACGATTATCGAACATACATCCCAATATATAGAATATGAATCACAAGATTATCGAATATACATCACAAGATATTGAACATACATCACAAGATATTGAACATACATCACAAGATATTGAATATACATCCTAAGATATTGAACATACATCACAATATATTGAACATACATCTCGAGATAATGAACATACATCACAAGAAATTGAATAATACAGCACAAAATATTGGGCATACATCACAAGATTATCGAATATAGCAACGGTTTTACACGCCATACATATGGATGAAAATTATTGTTAATAGAATAAAACGTCGTCGACATATCTAAATGTCGAGTTGAAGGCTACAGAAAAAGCCATGTTTTCTTCTCATGTAGAAGCTTTAGAATAAAGTCTGCCTATTAAGATTATAAAAGCAGGTCAGCTAATAAAGGAGCACAATTTGTGCCCAAGGATTTACAACAGTTGGATCACCAAAGACTACTAAGATATTTTCAATGAGGAACTCCAGCCTCTTTTTAAAATCAACTTCAGTGTACTTGTGCGTAGAATCAGAGTCGTGTTTAATAAAGTAATTTTTTTATTGACTAATCATTAGATATGAATACACTATTTCCTTTATTTATTTTTCATGAAGAAACCACTGTGTATGATACCAATATTATGAATTTACTTGTTAAAATAATTTAATGATCTATCACAATATGTTTCTTTCTGCATTCAAATTTGAACTTTATTCAAAAAAGATCTAGGAATAGTAACTATTTTAGTATTTTGTGTAGGATAAATTGAACTTACTAATGAAATGTCCGTCTTGGGTATATGTATATTGAAAAGCGATGGTAGAAAATTACAATGGAGAAAGGCAACTTTCGCCTGAGTTAGTTAGCACAGAAACCACACTCTTCCATGCAGGCATTGTGGGATAGGGAATTCCAACAATCTACCATTCATAAAGATGGTGTCATCAGAAAGAAATGACATTAGATGGAAAATTATACTTTTCCCACAGCTAGTTCAAGCCTAGTTGTAGTTGGCACATAATGTTTTTTTGCCTCTACAAAGGCACGGAATGCTGCAACTTGTTTTGACTTTAATTCATAATTGATTCTCAATCTCTGTTTTGCACTTGTTATGACTTGATCCATGTTTTGTTTTTTATTAAATCGAAAAGTTACATATCTATAACGTTTACTTCAATGTTTTATTGAACTTTTCTTTCCTTTTTTCAATAGTACTCCAATTTCGTGTATTTCAAATTCAATTCATATACGAAACTCTGTACTTTTCATTAAATGAAACCTCTGATGATAAGTGCGCACGCTATGTACATGTAATTAGGCCGCGTTGTAATCGCGAACGTACATTATCCTAAATTGGTATGTGTTGTGCGGTATCTAATATTGTTTCTGTGTTATGCGGTATCTGGTAGTGTCTCTGTGTGTGGAGACGCAGAGGACTATGGGGAGAAAAAGCGAAATGAGTTTCGCTCCGTTCTCTTTGCGTTTCCAAAATTTTCGCTTCCTTGCTCTCTCACTTTCGTTCCTTTGTAGCTTTGAAGTGAAAGCAAAGGAGGGTCTGATAAGAAAACTAAATATGTATTCTTTCTTTTTGCTTTTAACTTTAATTAGTTTTTTTTTTATCGTTTACTTGTTTGAAGAAGGCTACTTACGTTATGGAACTTCAGCCCGATCCCAATTTAAAGTTCAATACAATCAATGTACCTATATATAAAACAATATATTTTTAGAACTTAGTTTCCCATGTACAATGATCATAGTAGATCTTTAAAGTAGCTACATGAAACACGAGTATTGAAGACAGACTACCAATCTGGAGATTAAGAAAGTTTCGTGATAGTTGGGCATTGGAAATACCAATTCTAATCTGGCGAAAATGGAAGACAAGAAAGAATGTCAAGATGGCCTGCTTTAGCATTATCTTCATGTTCATTTCCAAGTCGAGTACTACTCATCAGAATGCTACATCTCGCATACTGGGGTATAGATACAATGTACATGTAGCTGATGTCAGCATGCTGTCCCTGATCGCCATTCCTGTTTGTACAATACTGATGAATCACTTAATTTTGCATTTACAGGTATAAACATAGATCTCGATGTCAGGACATGCCCCTGAATTTAAATCTTCCACAAACAGGAGAAAGCGAATCGCTATAGATTAAGAACGATAACTCCTCAGTCCTGAAATGGGCAACTTGAAGTGAATGCTAAATTTTACGGAAATATGGGATTTTGTGAAAATCATTCCTGAGTTCTAGTGGATTTCGCGAGTTCGCTTTCAAAATATACAATTTACATAAAGGTTCAATGAACAATGAAAAGAAACCATATCCCCGAAATTCTTAAAAACTTCTATGTTTAGCATTCTTTATTGATCAGTATAAATCAAACCGAGGTTACATACATATACTATAACCAGTACAGCGCTAATCGTGTGAATCCTGGTGTTTACATGAAATAGTGCTTTACTTTGACAATATTAACAAGGTGTAATCCCAATATATATATTTTACTAGCTATTCCACCACAAAGTTGATAGAAATGTAAACTAGATCATGTACGTTTTTGCAGATGCATGGTTTACTTTGAGTCTGCTTTCCGTAAGGTTGGGTATGGTTGGTTCTACAGAGCTAAATGGTTAACGGCAATGACTGCAAGACTGAATTGACATTTAACCCCGTCAGACATCAATCAAGCTAGATTAGTCTCCTGACTGATATCTCGAGAGATAGCAGATAAATAAAAGTGGAAATTGTTTAGCCCTTTAAAAACCACAATCATGGATTTTCTGTCTAAACTGAGGAAGATAAAAAGAGAATTTGTTAAACACCTTTTGTCATAAAACCCTTCCACTAAGTAGTTTATTGAAAAGGTAAAGATAACGAAAAGGTTAACCAACTTTACTCAACAATTCTAAACATATCTTTTGAGGAAAATTAAAATACACAGGGGGAGATTGCTTCCAGGATCCCAAGACTCAAAGACGAAATTCTACTTGGTTGTGGAATATCAGCCTTCAAAGACAAACATCATATATGGGAATGAGTGGGACATCATTGTAAGGGAATGGGTGGATACTTACCCCAACAAAAATAACTATCATTATCCCGGCCCATTGTGATAGAGAACATGCCTTCGGATAAATTCTCTTATAGAATGACACTTAAACAGAAGAGATCATCCCAGGAGTTTTATTTCTAAAAGAATAATTGCTCATGATTTATAGAATTAGAAACTGAAAAAAATACCGGAGGAAAGATTACAGACAAATAAAACACTGCTAAACTCTCTCGACTTAGAAAAGATATAAGCTTCTACACGCCAACCATTGTTAGTATATATGGGTTATTCAATCCTAATGTGTAACATGTAGGATTTAATATCTATTGCTAATAATGGTATCATTTATACTATTAGGGTTTTTGTATCCCATACTAGGAGTTTTGTCTCTGGAGCCTGATATGTATATCCTGTTTATTATATCTACATGCAGGTGTGAGTTTGATCTTTTATTATATCTACATGCATGCGTGAGTTCAATCTTTTATTATATCTACATGCATGTGTGAGTTCGATCTTTTATATATCTACATGTATATGCGTGAGTTCGATCTTTTATTATATCTTCATGTATGCGTGAGTTCGATCTTTTATTATATCTACATGTATGTGTGGGTTCGATCTTTTATTATATCTACATGTATGCGTGAGTTCGATCTTTATCAAAGAGATGCATATGCTTGTAAGAAGTCCCTACTCACCTTACGGTTTTACGCAATATTACTGTTACAAAGAGACAGAAACTGATATTGACACTTACGTATAAAAAGTTTCATTAAAACATAGATTATAGACTATAAATTATAGGATGTTAGTATCCAGGGGGATGTGAAAAGAATGGTAGTAAGGAGGGGTGGTTTAGGCATTATTGCTTTCTTCCATAGTTTTCATACCCCCATTCTACTGTATCTAGTTTACGGCATTCTTATTACATAGACAGTGAAACGTCATGAAACAATCAGTCCGTTGACCACAAAGCTCTTATCTGATTTACCTTAGAGAGACCCGTACGTTTGGGACAATAAGAGAATATATCCCTAACTCCCTTTTATGGACCCATTGTGGAGTAAATGGAATACACAACATTTGGACACTTTCTTATTTATTAGATAAACTGTATCATAGTGATTCTTGAAAGTTATTTTATAGATATTTAAAAAAAATAGTTCCTGGTCTTAAATATAATTTGAAAACATTCTGATGCAAAACATGAAAGTGTGACTCTACCAGGGCCTGGGGACCCGGTTTGAATGAATCTATACTACAATATGGTACTTACATGTATGAATTAGGTACATCTTATTTTTGTGTTTCCCGAGAAGACTATGTAATAATTTTCCAATACATTTCACTATATCAAACATATATTAATAATCAGTTACGGATGTACAAGTGACTGTACTAGTCCTACTATGGTTCAGTAAACTTTTCTATCTCCTTTTGAAGAGTTCCAATTTTTACATTTTTTGACAAAATTAGGGCATGTTTGAATGTTTTCTTACTGTTAAGTATTTATTGATACATGTAGTTACATATATTTACCAACACGATCACCTAGAGTAATTTTTCAATGCGTTAAAAGAGTTCAAGTGATTATACGATTACCGGGCGAGCTCTGAAAACAAATATCCAACAAACACTAATGATTTGATCCACTTGACTTCAATCAGTTTGTAATGTTGCTAGTTTTACATATTTTCCATATTTATATATTTATTTACATTTTGTACAGAAATATTTGAAAACAGAAACACGATTTGTTTGTAGCAAATGTACTTAGTACTAAGTAAATCCCTTTCCATCATTTCTGAATTTTTGATAAAAATCATGTACGAAATGTAACTTAAATCTTGCACACATGTAAGTTCCCTTCAAGTAACTTCGTTTCAGAAGATATCTCATATTTTGGGATTGATTCGTTCAATGCTGAGAGAGTTATAACCATTTGTAGTTATATTTCTGAACATTCTGCTAGTATCTCTCCATCCAACAACTTTTGGTGGTGAATTCGTTTCCCCATGTCTGTCTGTCTTTTCAGCCACCATTGGGATTGATTTCACATAGTTAAGTGTAGATTCCAGTTAGTGACCAAAGAGCTATAGTGTGCTACTCGTATTTGCATGTTCATCTTTTTACATCATGGATATTGAAAAAAGAATCGAAGCCTGCATCTAGTGAAACATGAATAATGTTCAAATTCATGCCTCTATGGTCATCAGCTATACAATATTTCAAATATACCCCAATATGATAGAGCCTCTCGGTGTATGTGTTTCATGGGGATCAGAGACAGATGGTGGAAATTGATGGTTCTAAAACTAAACTGAGAACAGTCTATTGTAAAACTTGTATGAATTTGATACCGACATCCTGTCAGTATTCGCTCATCTGTCACAGGATGATCGGTCGAGAATATCGTATACCATTTTAGTTACAAAAAATGTTAACATATAAAACACTAGCCATCAATTACGAGGACACACCATTAGGTGTATCCTTGAAACCCATTGATTTTCTTGGAGAGTGGGTCAATCCTTTAGCTAGTACTCCGAAAACTGTACGAAACAGGCGGGGATAGCATGATTAACACATGTTTGTAATCTAGAACAAAAAATGGAGTTTGGTGTCTTTGTTCATCATATACTTGCCATCGTTCTTTAAACTATGATTACCTTATAATCATATTTCTTGAATTCTGAATAATATCAATACATATGTACCCGGTTTCACCCCAGTAACAAATGTCCTTCTACATTCCCCACGCTACAGAGAAATTCTCATGCAATAAATCAAATGTTTTATACGTTTGAAAAGTAAACAAATGTAATCAATAATCAGTTCTGATAAGGTTTTAATTCATGAGTTGGAGAGATTTGGAACTTGTAGACAAGAAGGAAGATCCTCCCCTTCATCGGTGTTTCATTCATTCATACAACGAACACAGCTTGTAATGGTATGTAAATTCAAAATTTCTCAAAAAAAAAAAAAAAAAAAAAAGTAAAATAAAAAAACACACACCCCCCCCCCCCCCAAAAAAAACCCTCCTCTCCGTTAAACTTCAAAACATGTACAGAGCTTTAATTGTCAGAAGACGAAAAATCAGAAATTTGCATACCGATAATAATATGGTAGTGTTTTTAAAATCAAGCACATGTATGACCTTATTCAACAGGCATTGTTATACATCACATTCCCTTTTGTATTACACATCCATACATGTACATGTATTTGAAATAAAAAAAACAAACAAACCCATTGAGTATTTTGAATTAAACGACATGTTTGACCTTTTTGCACAAAACAGAGTGAATTTATATGCACTTATTGCTCTATAGATATCTTTTAAAAACTGTAGGTTTCCATGTATATTCTCAATAAAATGTTAGTTCTGCGTATGATCAGTTTTTTTTAAATTGAGGCAGGCAACTGACAAACAAGTTGATGGTGCGGAGGTTTCAACAGTTTCGTGTAAAGTTAGCATTTCGCAAATTCTATGGTCGTTATAACAATCTAGTTTGCCAATACAGCCCATCATTGGGTCAAATGCTGTCTGGCGTGTTTCATACCGGTTGTTAGGCTGTTATTGGCACATTGATTTTGACTACGGATAACTCCGTTTACCTGATCCAGATATAGGGCTCACGGCGGGTCTCATCGGTCGACAGGTGATGTTTACTCCTCCTAAGCACCTGATCCCACCTCTGGTATATCCAGGGATCCGTGTTTGTCCAACTCTCTATTTTGTATTGCTTACAGGAGTTATGAGATTGATCACTGTTCGTTATCTTCACCTTTCATACTGTAAATTCTTTTTCATTATCGATTAATTGATATTCATCATAATTCGCGATAATCTTCTCTTTCCAATTCAAAAGTAATCATTACTGATTTGTATAGTAAACCATTCGAGAGTTTTCTAGAATACATGCATTTGCAATTCTCGTTGATTTTGAAATATTGATGAATTATCAAATATTCTTCCTTGGTACATCAAGGGTTTCAAAATAGAGCTCGATTAATGTACATGTAAAACTTATACGGTACCAATTTTGATGTACTAGATGCGCATTTCGACAAATAATGTCTCTTCAGTGATGCTCAACCGAAATGTTTGAAATCCGAAATAACTATGAAGTTTTACAGCTAAATATAGCCAAAAACAGCGTGCCAAAAAAGTGGAGCCAAATTCGTCCAAGGATAAGAGCTATGCATGAGGGAGATAATCCTTAATTTTGAAATGAATTTCTAAATTTTATAACAGCAATTAAATATACATCCGTATTTTCAAGCTAGTAACGAAGTACTTAGCTACTGGGCTGTAGAGACCCTCGGGAACTAACAGTCCACCAGCAGAGGCCTCGACCCAGGGGTCATAATGTAAAACTTATACGTACCAATTTTGATGCACCAGATGCGCATTTCGACAAATAATGTCTCTTCAGTGATGCTCAACCGAAATGTTTGAAATCCGAAATAACTATGAAGTTTTAGAGCTAAATATAGCCAAAAACAGCGTGCCAAAAAAAGTGGAGCCAAATTCGTCCAAGGATAAGAGCTATGCATGAGGGAGATAATCCTTAATTTTGAAATGAATTTCTAAATTTTATAACAGCAATTAAATATACATCCGTATTTTCAAGCTAGTAACGAAGTACTTAGCTACTGGGCTGTAGAGACCCTCGGGGACTAACAGTCTACATGTAATAAGAATACGAATACGAAATTCAAAATAAAATTCTTCAAGCTGTACCAGGTCATCATTTCAAAAGCCTTTTGGCTGAATTTGGTATGAGAAGAAAAAACATATTGCTTTTGGACAGAAAATAATTGTGTTTAAAAGCGGTATTTTCGCAAAATAACGGAAATGTGTGCATTTAATTCTACCACGGTTCTTGCAAAGATCAAAGGAATGCCGCGGTCTTTACTCTGCGATATACCTTCACACGTAATAACTGATTGTGAGAAAATCCATACACATCTCACTTGCACCTCGTGTTTTGCTATTATAACAGTAAAGTCGATAACTGATGGTTCAATTTTATAATCATAAAAATCCATCAATATATGTTGCAAACAAATTTATAAAGAATATTTGTCTTTCAATATAAATTGATCGTCTGTATTCCATGATCAATACACATGTAAACAAACATGGCGATGCACAGGCAAGTTAACCCTCTTCAACGTATGAGTAGTTTTCTTGGACTGTGTTTTCAAATGCTGTCTGATGTGTTTCATACCGATTGTTAGGCCGTTCTTGATTACAGATTACTCCGTTTACCTGATCAAGATATAGGGCTCACGGAGACTGTGACCAGTCGACAGGGGATGCGTACTCATCCTATGCACCTGATCCCACCTCTGGTGTGTCCAGGAGTCCGTGTTTGCCCAACTCTCTATTTTGTATTCCTTATAGAAGTTATGAGATTGATCATTGTTCGTTATCTTCACCTTTCATTCAAAACAGTTGATATAATCCGTCAACATCAAACTAAATACTTGAAATATGTTTCAAAATAGATAGCATACTCTTCTACCTCACTTTCAGAAACTGTCATAACATCACGAAGTGACCTAATGGCAGCTGTATATTAGGTAAACGACGGCTGTATATTTCGGAGCCGAAGTAAAATAGAAATAAAGTTCTTGTTTTCGTGGATGACACAGGATAACCTACCCTTAGTCTAGAAATGTTGTTTGCAACATAAATATAATTTCAAAGCAACATTTTTGGACCTCGGAGGTTATCCTGCAACATCCACGAAAAACAAGAACTTTATTTCTTAAATGAATTAACAGTAAAGATCTAACCAGGAATGATATTTCAAATATAAACCAACAATCGCTCACCCTTCCACTGGTCCTCCGGAAAACATTCAAACTCACAATATCTATACTAACACAATCAATTGAGATCAATAAACTTTCGTTTGATGTTAAAACAGTTAATATGTGGTTTCTGGCAGGAAATGTTTCTGTCTTAGTGGTAAGAAATGACAAAGTTTTCTCGTTCGAAACTAAAATGGGATAATTGATTCGTGATTCTGATCATTTTATCAATAAATCGATCATACAGTGCAATATTTCCAATATGCAATTTCCGACATATCAGCTTTGTTGTGATGGAGGTATGTTCAGTGTTCTATTGAACGCATGGATGGGTACAAGATGTATGCATATACATCATTGACTGGTTATGTAGGTAACAAGAAAAAATATGAAAGCATAAATTTTGTTTATATCAGCTATTGGTATACATTAAACCGACTACATCAAGAATAATATTTTTAATCAGGCCATTAAATTTGATATGAAATATTATCTATTTCCTCTTCGACAAGAGTGATACATAAATTATCAAAGAAAGATGATGATAATCCCTTTTTGTTTGAGATATTATATCACCAAATACTCATAAACTTACTGTGTTTCCCTGCAGATTGGGTTGTTGTGTGACACTTACTAAACAATATTTAGGCAATACAACGCAGTGCAAGAATTCGTACCCACCGCATGTGTAAAAGAAAACAATTGTTATGTCTCACTGAGCGTAAGAGTTCAACAAAGGGACATAACTTTTGGGCGGCTCGGGAATTGTGTATTCAATGGGTTCATATCGGTCTCCCTTGCAGTAGGTGAAGGTAAATAACTTGTTCGCATTCGATAAGCTTTCTTGTCAACCTCCAATATCCGTTGTGGTGCTTGTTGCATTATATACGTGTATGCGTTAAATGTACGCAACTCAATTTTCCTGTAGTTCTTTCCCATAAAATGTTTGTAAATCAATCTTACAATTAAAAAAAATCTTATCATCTGTTTTACTTTCAATGTACACGGAGTGTGCATGACTGTGCCTTGGCAAGCATTCCAGTCATGCATTATCTGTGTATTCTCCATCGTGCCGATTTTTATTGATAATCTTTGAGGTTACAAAAACACTGCCACAATGTACATGTAGTGTTGAACGTATTTATCGGAGACTATATGCACTTACCGAGAGATAAGCCCGCATAACGAACACTCTTTCACAAATATGGCGGACAGAGTTGGGTGTTACGGGCATGCACAAAAACAAAGCGCAGTGTATTTGTAATCTCATGTCAGCTTTAATGAATATTATGGCACTACAATTTACTTTCTTAAAGCGAACCTTCCAACTAATATGAAATATACTTATATACATGTACCCCCAACGAACCGTGTACTCGCCCATGAATCGAAATATGTATATCTATAGTTCCTTCTGGTTTAAAAATAATTCAATTCAATTCAATTCTTTATTGGCACTAAAGCACATTATATAAGAATGTGTTGTTAGCCATACATAGATACACATATATATTGATACATTACAAAATATCAAACTGTTGAAAACTTATTTCTAACATTAAAACAGTCTCTGATGTATAGACAGGTTTGTTTGTAGATACAAGGTTATGTGGATTTAGTAAACAAAATAAGGTATTAATATCTAGTAGTTTTGAATGCATTTTTCTAATATGTTCATACACAGGACAATCAAGTAAAAAATGTTTTTCATCTTCAACAATAGTTTGACAATGAAAACAAAATCTATTTTCTCTAGGAATGACAGGATGTTTTATGCCAGTTTAAAATTGTTCACGTCAGTTACCGGCAACTGGATACTTTACTATCGGTAATCATGTATATATTTTTTGCAAGGCTATCTTTGTTCCTGTCTTCACAATATCTTGATTATCAAGGAAGATCTGAGATTTATCTAGGCTTTGTTGACGCACTACCGTGCAGTAAATAAAGATACCTAAATTGATAACATGATATATTAATGATAACACTTATTGAGTGTTGTGTACGTGTATACGTAAAACAAGTGCTATTGAAAACTTTTAATAGGCTTTGTCTCGCCATTGTATATTACGCAACGTAACATCTGGAGAAATGTTTATCGATTATCTAAATTGTGCATTTCTCCAACACTGTAATGGCTTGCTCAGGTGGCATGGGTTCTACGCGTTTGTTCGACAACATATTGAGCTCACTTGAATGATGCAATCAATATGCAAATGCATGTACAGTCTACTCGACTTATATTGAACTTTCCTTTACATGTATATTGAAGTGAAAACAAGTTCCCAGTAACATTATCTATATAGTTCAACATTTGTTATATATTCAGAGTGGGCTATTTCTCTGTTATATTTTAATACAACATATATAAACATTTAGATTTGCGAGATACCCACAGTAGTGGCGGATCTAGATAACATTTGGTTGCATTGTTTGCCATGTTGGCCTACCCACTCCCCCCGTGCTCTTTAGGAAAGAAAGGTACAAACTTGGGTCGCAGCCCTCTTCGAAAAAAAATCTGGATCCGCCACTGTATCGCGTGTTAACGTGCACTTGTACTGTGAGGATATTGATTTGAAGTGATTGGTTCATCAGTTAAGGCGTCCTTTATCTCCTATTGACAAGACTAATATCTAACATGTAGTTTAAAATAAAGAGGCAGAATCTTGGGTTTAATTGTTTCAACATTTTCCCGCGTTATGAAATGCATTAGAGGTGGCGGTCTTTTACATGTATCCATGATTGCCCTTCTCTTTATTTTGTATTCTTCATAGGATTTATGAGATTGATCACTGTTCGCTATCTGAACGTGTTCATTTAGTAATATGCGGTTTCCAATACAGATATTGATTTCGTTGATCGGAATTGATAAAATTCGCATATAGCTATTGCCAATCTTGTAATGTTTATTTAGTCATGTAAAGGGTGAGGTAACATTTCACGAATGCTTCAGAAAAGTTTCTTAACATTAATCTATCTACAAGTATATATTCTCAATTTGTTTTGAATAATTTGTGTGTCGCGGCAGTCCAGCGCTCGCTTCCCACCTGGGATCGATTCTCAATCCTGGCACCGCGACGTTAAACAAACGTAGTGCTACGGTTGACACTTATAAACCACTCTCATAGCCACAGCTTTGATCATCATCCAAATAGCAGTGTATAGGTCATAATCTGTGGCGCTTCACATGTACAATTACTTGCCACTTTTACAAGTAAAACATTTCTCCATGTGACGTAAAATAATGTGCTGCATTTTGAAGGTTTGATACGATATGCTAGATAGTGTAGGCTTTACCAAAGGAAGCAAATCGCGAGTCGAGATCAGGCCTGGATATCTCAAACTCAAGTCGAAACTTCCACTTAAGTCTGAGATTTTAAATAAATTTTGACTGCTCAAATAAAAGAAAAATCAAACTTAAAGGAACATGGACACAATTTGAGCTGAAAATTTTAAATTTCTATTTTTTACAATGCTTAACTAAAGTATTTCTAATGACCAACGAAAATTTAGATATCAGTTATCGAGTTACAACCGAGATACAACACTCACAATTCCTTGTTTTGCAAACACGGCTCATGCCCTGTTTTTGTTTACATATGAAAGGTGAAGATTACGAACAGTGATCAATCTCAGAACTCCTATAAGCAATACAAAATAGATAGACATTGTGTAGATTACTTAATAGAAAGTACATGAGATGTGCCAAACACTAACAACTATCTGTGTTCAGAACTTGTACATTGGAAAATTGCTTTAAACGATACTTTTACTCGTACATCAAAACATGGCATGAGCCTTGTTTACATAAAAAAGAATTGTGAGTTCTATATCTCCCATGTACCTTGACAACTGACATTTAATTTTTTGTTGACTACTAGAAATACCTTAGTTAAGTATTCTAAACATTAAAAATGGAAAAATAAAATTTTCCGTTCAAATCATGTCCATGCCCCTTTAAGTTTGAGATTTTTTTCTTCTTCGAGAAATCCAAGTCTGGGCTATAATTGCAATGTTATTTCTAACCTCAAATGTCAAAATCAGCAGTACTAATGGGTCCTAGTTGAGTACTTTTCATATACCATCATATCTATAATTTCATATGACGCTGTGTTAGAAGTCATTTTTCTTGGCCATAAAATATGTCTAGATCCATTCAAGAATCAGACAAGAAGTGAAACATTGGAAAGATTTTACAGGCTTTTTTATTGCTGATTTTTATACCCAACGGTCACAATTCTAAAATAACCTCAATCAAAGTAAATAAGCCTGATTCTTTTATGAAGCTGTACTTGATCTTAAAATTGCGGGGAAAAAAATGATGGCTTTTGCAGGAATGAAATGCCAAATATTTGTCGAGCCGCTGGAAATAGACCCAAAACAAAACAATACAGTTGCATATTTTCTGTCACTTTTTATGTCATCAGTAATGAGTACTAACAATAATCTGAAGCACACACTTTCTTCCTTGTCATCCAATTACAATATGTATCAACATAACATACATGTATCATTATGATATTGACATGGTCAAATTATGTAAAAAAAAAAATATCAGGTAAAAAAAATAATTAAAAACAATGCTTTGACCACACCCAAATGAAAGAAAATGGTAATAAAACAAAAAATCGATCTTTTGCTTTTTAGCCGTTCTTCCTGGTTTCTTGTTCACTAATCACTAACAATACTTTTTTTTTAACTCAAAAAGTTTTCACATTGAATGGTTCAATAAAAAGTAGGAAGAGCTAAATTACTTTAGCGAAGTGGTGGCCATTGGGATTCACATTAACAAAATGCTACACAGAGCATGTCAAATACTGTATTTTCATTATCTTTATCAGATCACAATATACTATTAATACTGAACATGAAGTATTAGCCATTTTGACGATTTAGATCTGGTTGTATGAATGTAGGTCATATATGCCCTTGCTACTGAAGGACTGCTAAGAAAAAAATTCTGAATATTTTGATCAACATTAATGGAAGTCCTACTTTCAGTTCTGAAATATAAAATGAAGCTGTTTCTACGATTACACGTAAAATGTGTGCATATCAACTTAATGCTTTAGGATAATGTCTGAAAAGAAGTTTGTAAGTAGAATTAGTCTTGAGAAAAATAATAATTGTAAACAAGATTGAGCATCCATTGAAGTTTTGGCAAATTATTCGTTTTTCTCTCTCTTGCATGGTGTAGAAAACTATAAAGCAAATGACAATATGTAGTATGAAGCAAATAAAATTATGCAATATCGTGAATATGATTGATTTGTAATGAATTTGCATTCTGAAGTGTACCCTTTATTTGCTGTCAAGTATTGCTAAGAACAGATAATGCCCATATTGATCAATTAAATTCAACAGGTTTGCGAAACAATTACCATAGCACGACCAATTTCTTACAGAGTAGCACGTTTAAACCAATAAGTGTACCACAAACGGTACAACATATACCCGTTAGACCTTCAAGTGCAATATCTGTATCTATGAAGAGAAAAAGTCCAGAAAACTATTTGATCTACTTATAGCCCTAAAGTAGGTCATGGTGCACCAATCAAGTTGAAATATAAACCGAGTGTGTAATTCTCTGATGGGGAGGTTGTGACAAAATTTCTGGGCAAAACATTTATTGATAACGAATCCCCCCCCCCCCCCCCCGGAAAACTGTTTGACTTACTTTTACCCCATAAGAAGGTCAATCCAGCTGAAATGCAAACTGAACTTATATTCCTCCTAAAGGAAGCTACTGTGACTAAATTTCAGGGAAATATCTGTTTCCGTAACTAAAACAAAGTTTTTCAAGTTATACTATGACCTTGAGAAACTCAAGGCATCCTCTGCTTGGCATAAGTTGTATGTGTACCAAGTTTGATGGTCCTATGACCTTGACCCTGAAGAACAAAAGGCATCCTCCCCTTGCATGGTAAGTATGTGTACAAGTTCAACGGTCCTAGCCCCAATTGTTTGGTCTGTCTGCCTACATGATTTTTCTATTAACTGATACTTTGACCTTGAAAAACAATAGGCATCTTCCTCGTGGTGATCAAATATACCAAATTGTAAGATCCTGGAGCTTACAGTTTATTTTGCATTTTACCTAAAAGGTCTGAACAGAGAGACGGACGACACCATACCATAATACATCCTGTCTTTGACAGGCTTATAAAAATGCGTTAACACTGATAATATTATTTCTCTGTAGCACTGAACAGTAATGAACATAAACATACAAAAATTATATCTAGTGCCAATAAATGGTCATCATAAAAATGATCTGCACATTAATATATCATCAGAACCTCTATTTACACGCATAAAAATAGTCTCCATCTCTGTAAATGCAAATTAAAAAAAACAAAGCACTAAAAAATAAATTGCATGGATTAACAATTGGATCAGTCTGGTCAGTATCAAATATGACATTAGAAAAATGTAAAATTTGATAATCGTTAATTTTTAATTTCTGTGTTTGTACATGCATTCCATTTCCATTTCTTTTCTTCAAATTTTATATTTGTTTTTTGTTGTTTTTTTTTTTTTGTGTGTGATAAATATAAGAACAAAAAAAAAAAAAAAAAAAAAAAAAAATTCAGAGTAGAATGCAAAAAAATTATTGCTTTGTGAGTTATCCTTCTTTCATTTTGTCTTCTGTTCAAGTAATAATGCCCAACTGCAAGAACATGAACACAATGGTTTAAGTAAAATGAGACAAAGTAAAAACATACAAATACAAAATTAATGCCTTATGAGAATGTCATCCTATGATGAACAAACACACTTCTGTCAACAACTTTTCGCTCCTCAATCACTCAAAAGAAATTAGTTACAGGAACAATACATACAATGGTATTGAGTCCATTGCAAAGACTTGGTCACTATACATCTTATGTACAAAGTAATGTTTGCAACATTAACACAACCTTCTTTGATTCATTGTTGCCACTGAAATATCTCCATATTAGAATACTGCTTTGTTCAGTATCCTCCGAATTCAAGATTTTCTTTGCTGCATGTATTCATCTCATCTTTGCAGGTGAAGAAGCAGTTGAGATTTTGAGCACAGATTCTTGACAAATCTCTAATTTGAATGTTCCCTCTCTTGGTCCCCCAATATTCCAGATGAAGGGAACATTTCTTATGTGGAACTTGTGGTGGTCTCTGCTGGAAAAGAATGATACTTTATGGAGGTATCAAACTCAATCCAAAATAATAACTGCTCCCCCTGAGGATTCCCCATTCATATTAGGTTTATTGGTAGGCTCTGTAAATCAAAAATGTACAATCATTTATTCAAGCCCACCACAACATCTTAAATATATATAACTAAAGTAGAGGATGTATTCAATGGAGAGGGGGAGTAGTAATAAAAACCCCAGAACTTGTGTCCATTCCTTATATCAAGAAGACATGTTCAAAATAAATGCATTCAGTCTGGACTTTTTACCAGAAAGGGTTAACAGGATATAATTGAAATAAACATGATAAATAATTAGATAAAAACCAAGAACAGTGGTGCTCATTTGGACAATTCAAAGAAATTTAAGTTTTCTCACAGCTAGTACAAATGAATTAACGCATGGTGGTACAAAACTTAAGAAATCCATACGACCAGCTTTTGAACTTTTATGATTATATTGCAGTTCTTCCCCCTTTTTGTGTAGAAAACATATAATCAAAGTTTGCAATATTTTCAAGTACCCTTATCTTATAATCAATGCTGTGAAAGTTGTATTTCTGAGAGGGGAAGATAGTAAAATACAGGAAACTCAAATCTATCGTCACAAGTTTTAACTTGCCAATTATTTGTGACTCTTGTTGACTCATCAATCTTTGGACAGTTGCTTCTAGTCTGCGACAAGGTTGTTTACCAATTGGTCCACTGTTTGCACTCAAATGTCGCTTCCTGGATAAATCTTCACCTTTGGCAGAGTTTGTTTTATTTGAGTTAGATGTTTGGCTCTGACTCTCACCATTGGAGCCCGTTTTCTCCCTGAATACATAAGAGAGTTGTGGGAAGTATTCATCCAAGTCTTTGTAATTGATCATTTTGTTGCACTTCAGGACAGAAACAGGTAAACTGTAGTAATGGATGAATGACTTTTCCTCTTCGTCTGTGCATGTAACCAAAGGAACTTTTAGAACATTCTCCAGAGCATAGAGAAATTCATTCACACTACACCCATTAAAATAAAGCTTGCACACTGCCTCCACAAGGCAGAATTTGCCCTGTCTACCTGGCCTGTCCAAATGCATACAGGATATGCTTTTCCCTGCAAGCCACACTCCTTTGATACTCTCAACCAAAGCTGGTGGAGAAGTCTTGTTTTTGGCTTGATTTTGACCATTTTGAGTGACATTTCTATCTTGTGGCTGAGGTGTTGATGTATTTGCTGGAACTCCATTCACTCTTAAATCACTGTTTTTCTGACTGCTTCCTGGAGGTGGTGCTGTTTGATTGAGGTGACCATTTGGAAGACTCTGAAAACAAATATTTTAAAATAGTATAATCGCCAGGAAAAACATCTACATTAGCTGATAAAAAGAAAACTAATTCGTTAACCCCATTTTAATGACAGCCCTACAAAGGGAGGCATCTCCCAGCAACATGGGTATTACCAAGCCCCCTAACTTAAACATTATACAATTATTTCCTGACTATTCGGGAAACAGCCAAAACTATTGTCCCAAGGTAGTGGCGAAGACCCAGGAAACTGTTGTCAGAGGTCGTAGGCAATAATGACATGTTTCTGCTGCACAAACTGTTGCATGTACACCCTTATACATACAATCACTTCACAGAACTTCTTTTCAAATTCATATTTTATATATATGTATCATAATTCATTATTAAACACTCTGCACAATGCATGTTAATATTGTTCTAAACTACTTGTAAAATATACTTCTTTAACATGTTTAAGGAAAAGATTTAAGATTTCTGAGAATTTAGGGAAACTCTTTCAAGTTTTTCATAGTAATCATTTGCATATTTACTTGTTCTATATATAAAACTCCCTAGGTCTATTTAAATTACAACACACACCTAAATCAAGGTACTGGGTTGACCAAATTGCATTCCTTTGTTAATAGTTGGGTTCTTCCCATCCCTAGTATGAAGTTTCAAACGCATGATTTCAAACAATTACCAGAGCATGATTGTTAAATTATAGAGATTTTAAAACAGCTTAAAAGTTGGACGTCTGCCATGGAAAGCTCATAAAGGCCAAGATCATTTCTGATAAGACTAGAATTACACTCAAGCACAGAGCAGACCCATGAATACGTTAATCATTGTACAGGTACAAAGTTCACAAAATCTCAAACAATTAATGGGCAGAGACTGACTAGTCCACAATCAGCATGGGGCTCCAAGACAATTTACATTGTGTACACGATATCAGATGGACATGATGCAAAGTGATCAACATTTGATATATATATAGTTGTATCATTCAGATGCATGTAACGATTGTTTACTGAACTTGACAACAACTAGTACTTAGATTTTGGTGAATAGTTTGTACATCTTACAGTAACTTTAAATAAAATATTAATTATACAAACTGGTACTAAATAGAAGTCTATATCTACACTAGCTATTTTTCGGTGAACAGGCTGTCCTGTATAACTCTTAAGACAAAAAAGGTAAATGCAGTAGTTTTGAAAACAATATTATGCAATCTCTAATGGATGCATATTTTTATGGAATATGGGTTGCTTCCGATTTCTAAAATTGCTTTAATGTACACGTTTCAAGTAATAAATAATTATAAGTGGCCATTGATTTCTGTAACATCTGCTTATATTATACAAATACTTAAACATTTTATGTATTGTTATTTCTATTTTCAATTATCATATGGTAGCTATAGCTAGAAAATAAATTAAGATTATGAAACTGCATACCCCAGAGTCTACACTATCTATTTTTCATGGCTTTTAGCCAAATTAAACTTTTATGGTTCAACCGACAATATAATTATGCACACTAGTAATTCAAATATGATGTAATTTTTCTTCAATCCTTTTCTCATGTCATATCATGCAATATTTACATTTCTTTAGAAAATTGTTTTGAGTTCACAATGCTACTCTATACAATCTGTATGTACATTCTGTTGCATTGTAAATATACATTTCAACAAGAGTACAGAATATACCTGTCACAATGTAGGATGTTTTCCTTAAAGAACTTTACTGAAGGTAAGTATCAGCCTGCAACATACAGAGTCTGTTCTTTCTTATGCATCGTATGGGTAAAAGGTCCTAGCTTAAAGCCTTAAATGCAGTGACAGGAAGTAAATAGACAAACCAAGAGCTATGTTTATAATATATTTTCCTGAAATTGATTATGGTCAATACCCTGTAATTCTATCAATAAACATCAAAGAAAATTTTGAAATCTTTGTAATATGCATATCTTCAAGTGTTTAAACCTTAGTTTGAAGAGTGTGAGAAGCGTTAAATGGACAAACCATGTACTCACTTTGTAATATTTCCTCAAAACTGACTTAAAATCAACATACAATCTGCAGTTTTTAAAAAAACCAAAAAAAAATCAAACTCCTTGCCATATGCACATCTTCAAAAGCAATACATACATGTATACTCTGTACAATAAGGTCTTAATTCACTTGAAAACTGTGGGAGGAGTTGGACGGACAAATCATGTACTTTTTATGAAATATTTCCTCAAAACTGACCAAGTTCAACAACCTGTAATTTTCTTAATTTTTTTTTTAAGAAAATCAAAATAGTTGCCACTTAAATGTACACATTCAATGCCCATGTGGATACAAAATTGCCATAAATTAAGGTCGTAACTTGAAAACTAGACGGACAAATCATGTATCTTCAATATAACATTAAATTTCAAAATAAAGAAGAGGAGTTAGATGGATTGTTGGTAAACGTTTGTTGAGAATTTCCCACTCATATAGAGAGCTACCAGCTAGAGGTGAAGTACTATAAATTTAGATTTATGCTTCATGCCCAGGGCTTTAATGTGCCATCACCTGCTATGACACAAGACCTCTATTTCTAAGATCATATCAAAAAGACCTTGTGATTCTCTCTTCTAAATGTTGAGTGGTGAAGGAGCAATGACTACCTATATTTATGTCTTAGGTTTAACGGAGCCAATATATATGGCATGAGCAGGGCTTGAACTAGGTTACAAAGTGAACAAATCATGTACTCTCTATATAACATTCAATTTCAAATAAAGGGGCAAAACTCCTTTTTAAGAAAGCTACAACTGGATCAAAATTACATGATCTAAACAACCCACTAAAACTGACATGGCAAGTTTAAACTTGATTTGCGGCACAAAAACGAAAATAGAGTCAGAAAACCCTAAAGAGATGGACGTACATTCAGACATTGCTGCATACATACATGTATGTCTCATTTAAAAACAGCTAGTGTACTAACAGTTTGTGGTCTATAGCTGTGTGGTTGGGATGCTTGATTTGCAACGGGGGAGGGGGCAGAAGGAGGAGGGCTGGGGTTTGATTCTTGATATAAAATTTCAGATATTAACATAGGTAGAGATTCTTCTCTCGCAAACACCCGGCATTAAATGTAAAGGTCACAGGTCTTTCGGATATGACCTTAAAAATAGAATTCCTGTTTCACTGAAGTTGGCATGATAAAGAACCTGAGCATGTAACATGCATATATATGTCAAAGTGTCTGACACTTCAACTAAAGTTGGTGATATTTCTACAGAGTTAAAAATTCAGGAATGAGACGTAAAAAACAATCTTTAAGATTTCTACACCGAGTTAAAAATTCAGGAATGGGACGTAAAAAACAATCTTTAAGATTTCTACACCGAGTGAAAAATTCTGGAATGGGGCGTAAAAAACAATCTTTAAGAATTTTCAGATGCGCATGATACTTAATTTTTAAGAATTACGTATGTCGAGCCACGTAAAATACTCACTCGAGTCTCCATGCTCATATAAAGTATGGGAAACTATCAATAGTGTAAAATTTTAAAGCCACTAATAGGGTCTCGAGGAATTATGCTTCGAACAAAATAAAAATAAAAATAAAAATGTACTTGCATATATATATATATATATATATATATATATATCAATTTGACAAAGTTCTTGAGAGGAACATATTTCTAAGTACATCTTGCCACCCCACCCTAGTCCTGGCAGTCGTACATTGATTGAACTGGAAGCTGCACTATATAGGGAAACTTTCACGCATGTTTTAATTTATAATAGGATTTTCTACTTCAATTTCACACACATGTAGAGATAAAGTGGTATTGAATAGATTTAAATATCAAAGCATTCTGTTAAGCAAATGTAAATTTATACAAGCAGTTTAAAGATGATAAGTTTTTGGCATATTTTGTGCAAATAGCATGAAATGATGCACAGAAAAATTATCATAACATGCTAATAAGCATATGGAGTTTGTCTGAAAACCATTTCATGTTAATCATTCAATACTCAATTAACCGCAACTTATATATTTAGACTATCAGCCTATCAAATTTGCCTACAGTACATTTTTCACTTTCTTATCCCCCTTGCAAATTGCAATGAATTTGGCTGAATACTGTGACATGCTGGTGGACGTGTTTGTAACTGAAAATAGTGTTGCTCAATTTTCCAAAATCCTCCTATTCCTCAATTCAACTTGCGGCTGCCATTACTCATCATCATGATCATGTATTGTCATCATCTTAATTCACAGCATTGCAAATTTTGTGACAAAGCAACAATGAGTGTTTGAATCATTTTTGATCAATTATAATGAAATAAACATTGAATCGAGTTTGACCTGCAAGTACATGTATTTACTTATAAATGTGCTTCTGAGTTTATAATACTTTATTAAAAAAAATCGATTCAAGAACACAAATGGCTGGGTTGCTTTAAAGATATTAATATATCAGAGAGACATGGATCCAGATGAAATATAAATAAACTGAAGTATTTGGGTAGAAAATCAATTATGTAATGCTTTTAAGAAGTCTATCCTAGAGATGCCTTGGATTTCCGTATGCATTTGTAATAAAGCAAGATTATGTAGGTAACACACTGGAAAAATGGTATAATTATTCAACAAGAGGCCCATGGGCCACATTGCTGACCTAAGTCACCTTGGCCCATATTTAAACATTTTCCCTATATATTCGCGTGTAAAACTTTGATCCCTATTGTGGCCGCAACCTACTCCCGTGGGACATGATTTTTACAAACTTGAATGTAAATGTAAACTTTTTTTACCCATGCAGTGATTCTTCAGAAGATTTTTAATGATTAATTCCCTATATATTTGAATGTAAAACTTTGATCCCTTATTGTGGTCCCATCTTACCCCTGGGGACCATGATTTTTACAAACTTGAATCTGCACTATGTCAGAAAGCTAACTTCTTTGGTCCAAATTGGTTCTTGAGAAGATTTTCAAAGATTTTTTTCATTTATATAAAACTTTGATCCCCTACTGTGGCCCCATCCTAGCCCCCTGGGTCATGAGTTTAACGAACTTGAATCTGCACTATGTCAGGAACCTTTCATGCAAATCTCAGCTTTTCTGGCTCAGTGGTTCTTGAGAGGAAGATAATTTTAAAAGATTTTCCCATTAAATCTGTATGTAAAACTTTGATCCCCTTATTATGGCCCCATCTTACCCCCAGGGGCCATGATTTTTAACAAACTTGAATCTGCACTATGTAAAGCAGCTTTCATGTAAATTTCAGCTTTTCTGGCCTAATGGTTCTAGAGAAGAAAATTTTTGAATGACCCCACCATATTTTTGCATTTTAGTGATTATCTTCCCTTTGAATGGGGCATGGCCCTTCATTTCAACAAACTTGAAACTTGAAAACCCTTCACTCAAGGATGCTTTTGGCCTAGTTTGGTGATAATTGGCCCAGTGGTTCTGAAGAAGAAGTCAAAAACGTAAAAAGTTTACAGACAGACGATGGACAAAAGGCAATCAGAAAAGCTCACTTGAGCTTTCAGCTCAGGTAAGCTAAAAATGACACAAAACTTTCAACTACATGTAAATTTTTCGAAAATTGTCCAATCACTTCCAAAAAGACACATGAACATCTTCATTACTTCCATAGCAGCTGTACAAGGTCTGAGGGATGTCAAATAAATGTTGTAAGAAGAGTTGATTACCAAAACAGGTACCATCTATTCAAGGCATGCTTAAAAAATGACAAAAATCAAAAACACGTACATTTTTCGAAAAATGATCACTTTAAAAAACAAGAGGCCCATGGGCCACATTGTTCACCTGATCACTTTGGTTATTGCTAGAAAAAGCAGAGAGGAATTCAGTTTCAAAAGTTGAAATATATAATTGGGCCCATCCTACCCCTGGGGGTCATGATTTGAACAAACTTGAATCTACCCTACCTGAGGATGATTCCATATCAATGTGACCAATAATGGCTGTTCTTGAGAAGATTACAAAAGCTTTTCATAACTCATGAAATATATAATATGTATAATTTCATACTAATGTATAATATGCACTATGGCACCATAAACAAAAAAAAAAAAAAAAAAAAAAAAAAAAAAAGGGGGGGGGGTCTAAATGCACAAACTCCTTTGTTTTGTCCTCACTTAATGTTGTATAAAGAAAACACCAAACATAACTTGAGATCAATACTCCCAAATAGTAAGACACAAAAAGCTATGTTATACATTTGAAGAAGGTTAATTCCAATATATTATTATTAATTATTCGCATCTTTGATCCCCTATTGTAGCCACCCCCACCCCCAGGGGGCTATGGTTTTAACAATTTAATAAAGCTTATCTATAAATTTCATCTTTTCTGGCCCAGTGGTGCTTGAGAAGAAGATTTTAATGACCCTACTCTATTTTTACCTTTTCTTGATTATCTCCCCTTGGAAGGTGGCCTGGCCCTTTATTTAAACAATTTAGAATTCCCTTTACCTAAGGATGCTTTGTGCCAACTTTGGTTGAAATTGGCCCAGTGGTTTTTGAGAAGAAGTCAAAAATGTTAAAAGTTTACAGATGGACAGACGGACGCCGGACTACGGGTGATCAGAAAAGCTCATTTGAGCTTTCAGCTCAGATGAGCTAAAAACACATGCACATCTTCCATGTGTCCATAACAACTGTACAAAGTTTGAGCAAAGTTAGAGGTGTGAGAGGAGTTGATGACACAAAGTAGGTACCCTAGCTATTACAGGGACACTCTCCCGCCATTTATCATACTATAAAGCTGGATCCATGTTATTTATATACAACCTGGCCAACAATAACATATCTTTAATCCTTGCACATTTAGAGAAGTGTCTCATTTCAGAACAAAGAAGCACAAATACATGTATCAACACTTCACTGCAAGCTACATCCCTTTGCAGAGTTGATCAGTTAAAGGTCAACTGGTGAAAAATCAAGTTTTCCTTCTTTTCCCTACAAAGTGTAAGTGGTTACTACTGTGAATTATAGTTACGTCAGTGATTTTTCGGCCCTTTCCCCTCCTAAAAATTGCCAATTTTTTCCCAATTTAGCTTGCATTTTTCCCAATAATAAAATTATGAAAGGAAAACGTATTTGAAAGAAATAAACATTCAATGTAAATTAAATACACAAGACTTAACAGTTATGGGAATGATGATTTGGATAGAATAGTTGAAAATTTTAGAAGGTAAAAGAAAATTAGATGTGTAAATATACAGATAATATAATGTTTGATATGATTTTAAAACTTATTTATGGTAAAATTGATTTTTCCCAATTTGACTGAAATGTCGACAATTTTTCCCATTTCAAAAGCCACAGGACCCTTGTAAAAAAATGTAGAAAAATCACTACCGTAATTCTCAAGTTTTCTTACAAGTTAATAGGTTGCCCCACCTTGAGTGCAATTTGATGGAAAAATAAATTTCAAAGCTACTAATCAGAAAATTACAATGGCTAATGTAGGGAAATACCTGGTTTGATTTTTTCACCACAAGGAACATAACTTGTGCAAAGTGTTGATACAAACTAGAAATCATCGTGATGGCAAGCACCACAAAAGGGCTCCTCTTTGTACCATTATTTACTACGTTAAATGTCCAAACTCTCAGACAAAGCCCAAACTCTAACTTGATCTGTGACTCATTGATTTAAGTTCATGTATAAATGTTCAAATCAATAGCTGCAGGGATAGTAAAAAAAGTCAAAAAGTCAACAACAAAAACCCCATCAAATTTCTGATCAACAAAGCCAATTGCTCAAAATTGATCTGTATTAAATCTTTCATATATATATATATGTTCATTTATGAATTTTCAATTCAATAGTTGCAGGGATAGTCAAACCAGTCCAGAATTTAGCCTAATTTGCTTGGACACATGCTAACCACTCTACAGGATATCAGAGCTGCCTTTGTTGCGGGATCCAAATTATCAAAAGTGATGTATTGCTATAAGTATTGCAAGGTATCATGATACTCTTCAATCGTATCATTATATAATTTCATGTCAACACTATATACAGTGTGTATATGCATTCTACATAAAGTTACCATATATAACATGTAGTTGGTATAAATACTAATTAATTATCAAGTCTGATTAACCTCTAAAATAACATAAAAGTCCTATTTGGTCCATGAATTAGCAAGTCACCTACTTTTACTTATAGAAATGAATTTCCAAACTGTGGGCTCATTCAGAACCAACTTTCCACCAGTTTGCGATTTCCGTTCTTGGCTGGCAAAATATTTCCAAAACGGTACATGACTGTTAAAGAAGAACATTTCAGGTAATGTGATCACTCACCTGAGGCGGCACTCGACTACTTGGCTGCCTTGGGGCCTGGTGGGGCCCAGACATATTTGGAGGTGGAGGAATATTAACAGTTTTGGCTCTCATGGTCATACCCTGTCCTTGCTGATTAGAAGTTACCATTTGTGGCAAAGGATAGTTTGGAACAAAAGGAAAACCATGCATATTGTTGGTGTTAGGCATTCTGTTGGAGGGGGATCCACGAGGTGGGTACGGTGATCTACCAACACTACCTCTTGGTCTGCCTCCCATGTTGTAGCCTTGCATATCTGGAGCAGGCATACGGGTATTCATGTGTGGGGGATGATACATACTTGGTGATGTCATTCCATTACTAATTGGACCCCTTGGTCGCCCTCCTGCAGAGGGTGACACACGATTATTCACAGAAGAGGATGGAATATTAGCAGATGGACTCCTGATTGGAGAGCGAGATGGCCTCATCTGATCTTGAGATGGATAGCGACTATTTTGTTGCCCTGGAGGGAAATGCCCATTTTGGTATGGGGGTCTGGTTCCGGGTGGGAAGCCATGTGGCTGATTAACAGTTACATTTGGGGGTCCATAGTTAACTGGGTACATAGGATGCCTGTTATATGTAAAGACATATCTAGGATCCATATATGGGTAGGGAGGTCCCATGTAGGCTCCAGTGGGTGGATAATGAGTGTTTTGTTCATGTGGTAACTGTTTATCAGTTGGGACTACTGTTATTTCAGAGATGTCTTGTCTGACTGCCTGTGGTGAAGACTGTGACATTTGTGTTTGCCCAGAAACAGAAGTTGAAGTGGAAGAACTCTCCGAGTTTTGAGAAGTGGATGGGGTGGATGATGGAAGATCTAGGTACTGTGCATGCTGCAGTGGATTTTCCATAGGAAGTTCCATAATGTGAACCTGACAATGTTTCAAAATGTCTGTTAAGCATATGATTCTTGTTGTCATGGAAAAAGTGAAGTTAAAGCCTGCCAATTTGCATGCTTTATTTAGTAAGTCACATTCTTCTTCAGAAGGAAGCACACCCTTTTCTGGGATACTAAGTGCAGCTGCATATTTCATGACGGACAATGGGACAAATTTCCCCAGTGCTTCTCTTCTCACATAAGGAGTCACAGTATTGTTCACTTGTATCCATCCACAGGGTTCATTGCTGTCTTCTGTCAGCTTCAGATTAACTTGCATGGACTGCATAGGTGGGAGTGCAACAGAACTATTGCCATTATGCTCACCTTGCTTAGCCTCTGGAAAAGTCTTTTTAACAAGATTGTAAAAATCAACAAAATCCTCTAATAACACTATCAAATCTTTGGAATTAAATAGCTTTTGGCCAAATTCACCACCACAGTGCACAGTATTGATTTCATTCAAAAGTTTGGCTTCATGCCCTGTAATGAAATAACTTGTCAATGGTTGATGCTTGCCAAGCTCATCTGGATAGGAATTTGGATACTTGCTGAGCAGCTTCTGCTCCACGATGCGCACTGACACAAATTGTTTATCTTTTCTGAAAATATAAGGCACATTCACACCATCTACAGTAGTCCATCCAAAAATTCCTTTCACACTTGAGAAGTCTATTTGATTTTCTGAAATTTTCAATTTTTCTTCCTCTTGCTCACCACTGGGTTGACTCACTTGTGCAACTGATGCTGTTGCAGGTGGGGGATAAAATGGGGGTTGTCCTCCCTGTGGGTAAGACTGGGGATGCTGTCCCGGTACTTGGCCATATGCAGAGTACAACTGCGGGGGAATATGTCTGAAGGTACTAGTAAGCTGCGAGGGGTGGGATGGAGGACCCCCATTTTGTGAGGGCAATGCTGGTGATGGCTGGTACCCTGTAGCAACACTGTAGCCAGTGTCTTGTTTTTCTGCTTTTATCTGCATACTCTGCATGCTACATTTACCTAAAACAGCCAAAACACAAAATTTACCTAAAACAGCCAAAACACAAAATTTACCCAAAAAAGCCAACATTCAACAACACGTACATTTTTCGAAAAATGAACACAAGCTCTGAAGAGTTTTCAAGTAGGTATAATAAACATGACAAAACTCTCTCTGTATGTTCTATTAGTTAAAATATGAAGATGATATTAAAAATTTCAGCCAGCAAGGGGATACAAGTACAGATCATTCAAATGCATGGAGCCGTTTCAAGCACTCCTCTTGCTTACTGACAGTAAAATCGTACGTGTAAAGGGCAAAATTATAACATCGTGAAATTCCATAATACAATAACTTGTGCAAAAAAAATATGTGTGATTTTTCTTTTAAATCTTGATCACTGCGTATACATGTACTGTATATGCAGATGTGTTCTTTAAATATTATGTATATGTATCTATTTAGCTTACCTTATATCTCATTAGGGAAATAATTCATCAATTCTTAAGTATCCCTGAAAAGAAAGAACAGAAATTCAGTCTACTATATTTGCATTATAATAATGCATGGATCTGCAATGCATTTGACCTTTTATCTCAAAAGATTTTCACCCAAAAAATTGGTGCAAGAGAGATCTTATATTATGAACTCCTTCCTATCTAGGAATTGAGTGAATAATTAAATTCTGTCTAAAACTCCTTCTCTTCTGTATAAAATTGTTATCATATTCTTGTCTTGCAAATGAAGAAAATTATTCATATCAAAATTAACAAACTCTAAAGGACAATTAAATAATTACTTCAGATGTTCAATGAAAAAAATCTATATTTTTACTAGATACACCTTGTTAATTTATGATTATTTGATATGAAATGCTAGTTAATATATTAAGATAGGCTTACATGCACAGAATCTGTGTCTTTAAAATCTGTTTCTCAATAACATATGTTCTTCATATGATTTTAAAGATGTGGAACGGCTAACATATAATTTAGTTGATACATGAATTTCAAGAACTCAATTCCCAGAATTTTATACACCATGTTCTCAAGAATCTGAGCCACTTAGGAGAACTATAGTGCACTGCACGGTAGCTTCTCTAGAAGTGATTTGTGCTTTTACATATAAAGTTGATAAGAATCTGTTGCATATCCTCTGAAAAGTATACCACTATACAGTGAAACACTGTTACAGTGAACATGCTTATAATGAATCCACACTTACAGTGAAGTGATTTTAATTCCATGTAAACATATTATGAACTCAATGGATATAATGAATTGCGTTTATAACAAATTAAACTTGTTCATTTCCCACATTTCGCTACAAGCGTGTTTTACTTAATGAGGAATGCTATTTTATAGCAGATAATTAATGTATTAAAAACCACAAGATATATGAACTGATCTCATAATAATTCAAATTCTTTCAGGCCAGGAAAATATATAGCTCTAGCTAATTGCCTTCAAATCTCATGGACAGAGGCTTGAAACAGGTAAACCCAGGTGATGCCTCAGCCCTGTGTCTTGAAGGGACTTGAAAATAGGTCAAACAGCTAGGTTCTGTGCCAGAAAACCCTCATCATTTGGTACTGGTAACTGGCCAGACTTTATCATTTGTGCTGCTGACATTTGACTTTTAATCTATGTATATTATTACCCCAATATTTACATTCATGAAACAAATGTTTTATCAATTAATAGTAATTATTTGCCAATTTAATATTTGATCACACAATCCTGCTTACATCACAAAGAGGATTAAATGTATGAAAAGTTTCCAAAAAAACAACAACAAGCGATAAAGCTAAAAAGTAAAGAAAATCAAGCTCATCTGAGTGTTTATTAATTACCATAGAAAATTCTACTGGAAAACATTGACCACGATTGATGCGCGGGCGCACTGATTTAATACAACTAGCCCTTTGTTTCTTGAATATATACAAAAATAGTAAGATTATATTGTTTGGAGAACGTTTTCTGGGACATAATTAATTATGTTATTTCAAGTAAAACAAATATGTGAAGACGCCCACACCGAAGTCCTTTACAATATATTTATGCATGCAGCGAGTGTCATGTCTTACGGAAGCTGAACAAAGTTATAACTCGATCCTAAAAATGCAGTTTTCGTAGAAAGTAATTGGAAAAATAAAACCCCTTCTATATAGACTCAAACCCACAATCTACACATATCACAGCAATGTGCTTCCCAGTCAGGCAATTATAGATTTAAAGGAATATACAAATACTGCTGATATATTTAATTTTCATTCATGTTTGAAAATGAAGTCAGCCATTATGACCATGTGGTACATTCCTCCTTAAAGGGACTTAATTCACAATTTCCCCCCAAATTTGTTTTTCACTTACAATATGATCAAAATCTACAGTCTAATGAGTTTAAAAGGTTTCACAAAAAAACTAAGGTTACATAGTCATTATGACAGCTCTACAAGAAGTTCATTATAGAGAGTTTATTATTTGTTATGTAAACAAAGGCTGAGGTATGCTATTGTTTACATGTACAAAGTTTTGAAATGCATGATTATTGATCTAAGTTTATCACCTTTCAAATGTCCTTCAAGTGAAATATGCCATTTTTAAAAAGTTAAATTTGTGTGTGTACATGCAAAATTAGAATGATTTAAAATTACAAAATTGGCAATTCACTAGTTTGTTACATGTATAGTAAACATAAACATGACTCAAGTCTTGTTTACATAACACAGAATTAAAAACTAAAATTTGTGTTAAGTCTAGGGTCCAAATTTTGGTAGTGTCAACTTTATATGAGTTATATTTTTATTGTTTAATATCAAAAATTAAAAATATTTTTCTCAAAAACCGTGATTTTGTAAATTACCGTACTTTGTAATATATGGGGAATATTTAAACAATGGAAGCTAGCACAGGACAATTTTCTGTATAATCACTTTTGCGGATTATGTGAATTAAATCCCATGCTTTCAATATTTCTTCTCCCAAAACACAAATAACCTAGAGACATTTATTCAATTAATTTGTAGTACAATGGTCTCCATGGAGATTTATTCAATTAACATATTACACATTCAATTAACATCATTACACAATTAATGCTAAATGTAAATTAGTTACTGCAGTAATTGATACATAGTGCATCATGCATACAACATCTTGTTCATATGTATATATAAACATGTATATAATCTTTGAATACTTTTACTATAGAGTAAGTAAAAATAGCTAGAAACTCTGGTATCAACAGGAATGAATCTGATGCCAAAGATATGCAACTGGTTAGATAAGTTTACCTTTGGCAGGCTTCCAACAGAAGCAACCGATTGGTACAGAATGCAAATCCAAACTATACCATTTACAACGTACAGATCACAGAATGCCAAAATTCAATCAAATTTCCTCACAGCAATAGAATAAAAATCCTCCAACATGTAATAGCCTGAATAATCAATTGCTTTGATAAGAAAATATATGTACCTCAGCTTGTATGCCACATCAAAATCAAGACAGCAAGTACTGCATTGTACGTATCTTTAAAGATGGAGGTGAGATAGTATATAGGATGTTTTGGATACATGATGAATATGCCACTGGTGATATAGCTATAAGTATACAGCTTTTGGTACTTGATATTCCATCTACATCTATATACATGTACCATTGACAATTAAGCATATTTTCTTTTTCTCCTTTCTATCCAATATTTATAGGTTATAGACTTTGTATGGGAAAATATGACGACCGAGTTTTTTGGCGCGTAGACGGACCGAGCTTGCGAGGTCCGTCCGCGACAAAAAACGAGGTCGTCATATTTCCCATACAAAGTCTATAACCTTTTTATTATATACTTTCAATTTCATTTAGAAACTAACAATAATTTTATTTTTAACAATAACTTTATCAGTTTAACTGAGTAAAAGATGAAAAACACGAAAAAAATTGAAAATTAACGGCGTAGAAATTTGATTGTCAGACGTAATGTTTGCGGGCCGGAATGTTTCCGGGCATATATCGTGTGATATATGCCCGCAAACTTTCAAAGAAAAAAGAAGAGATGAAATTGAAAGTATATAATAAGACTCAAGATTATACCAATGTGATGTTTGTGGTCTGAGAGCAATATCAACTGAACTTTGGCTTGCAGCTATTCTGGAAAAGTCAATTTTGTTTTGGCCAATCAGAAGATTGGGTGGCCATCATAACATTCAGATTTACCCAACAGACATTCCATCCCTCATTATATTCTTAGTTTGAACCAATAGCTGTCATATCAGAAAGCCAAGAAAACTTATCTTCCTCTTGTTCAATATGTTGAAAGGAAATGCATTTTACTATTTAAGTTGTTTATAAATCATATATCGATCAGTGTTCTACAGACCAAGGAATTTATAATTATTACATTACAAACCTATACTACCTAAGACAATGTTCACTTTCACAATGGAATATATCAAAGGGACTAATTGAAGCCTATAGACATTATAATGTCTGTGGTGCACACACTGAAATTTTTGTGGACAAGTATGAAGTTTGTAGTGATCTAGCTGGCATGCAGCCATTTCAAATTATGAACAGCTTATACCCATTGATCTGTATCAAACCACAATTAAACTGCATCCCCCTAAAAGCACTAGCTCAACCATATCAACATACATGTACTTCTTATACTCAAAATCAACATCAAAACGTATATGGCTTTTCAACACTTATGTACAACCATTCCTCACGATAAATTAAAGATATAGGCTTTTTTACATCATGATGCTTCTTCAATAAAAATGGAACACGGAAGTAATCATATGTGATCCAAGTCATCCAAAAATGTATTTAAGTAAACACTAAGTATATGCTCAGATTCTACTCACAACTTGACAAGTACTCTGAAGTTGATATCAAAAGATGCTGGAGTTTTTCTCTTTGACTGACATCTATGTATAGTCTTTGGTGATCTACTGGAATTCCTATTCCCATATTTATACAGAAAAACTCCAGCATTTAGCATTATCACCTGCATATAGTGTTTATGTCTCTCAAGTGATGCAATACATAAGAGCATGTTCTGCATATGACAAGTTTTTAAATTGAAGCTTGCTACTGACATATATATATATATATATATATATATATATATATATATGCTATAGGTTTTTCAACAGTATCATTTAAAGGCAGCATTTCACATTCTATGGTTGTTATAACAGCCTAATTTACAATTACAACCTGTATGCTGTTTGATGTTTTCATACTAATTGTTGGGTCATTCTTTCATACTAATTTTGACTATGGATTACTCCAAATACCTAATCAAGATATAGGGCTCATGGTTGGTGTGACTGGTGAACTGGGGAATTCCTCCTAGGCACCCGACCCCACCTCTTGCACTAACTGTGTCTATACTCATGCAGGTCAATGTTTGCCCTACTATTAATTTTATAATTCTTTAAGGGATTTATATATGAGCTAGATTATAGAATTTTCTTCAAATTCTTTTTTTTTTTTTTTATATATAACAGCTAGTTTAACTAAACTGCACATATTTTTTTTTAAAGAAAAGGGCTCATTGATTATTAACATATATGCCACAAAAACAAATATATTTTAAAGAAAAAATAATTAAATTATATATGCCGAATTTAATTTCCAGTATGCTTATAATATTGGTCCATGAAAGTTCAAAATGCACATCATGATATTGCCTCAAATCCAACAAAAGGTAATTAACAGTTATAAAATTAAAACTTGCACTTAACAGTATAATTTATGGACTATACTCTCTGGTAATTATAGAAAACAGTATAATTTATTCACCGATATCATATTACCATACATTCCCAACTGTTAGTACAGTGTGTTTATAAAAGACAACCTATTTATATAATTTGGCATGTGCTAACATACATGTAGCTTAAAAATTGTATTTTAACTGTGTGTATGTGTGGATCAGCCCATTGGACAAATAGGATATAATATGTCCTAATTCGGTCAGTACAAAACAATAATCTAAGCATGCCAAAAACTTGCACTTGTAAATACATTAAGATTTAGTGTAGTATTGGTGCTAGTGGTTCTCTTTTTTTTGTATATATCTTCATCTATCCTTAGGCTAATATTTGTCTTGATGAAGGGACAGGTGACGATCAGAAATTTGACAATGTAATTGTTTTTGGTTGCTGGTCAATTTCAGTGCTTTGTATATGTATGTCTGTCTGTCTGTCTGTATATGTATACCCTGTACCGTTGTTATCTGTCGTATTGTTGTAATTAGGTGTTCAATCTAATTAAAATTAGATCCTTTGATCCGCTCACATAGATCGCTATGCAAGGTTTGTGTAGCGATATATGTGAGTGGATCAAAGGACCTAATCTTTATTACATTGTTAGGTGTTTGTCCTCCGAGACCTTTGTAATATTCATAAATCATATGTAACAATTAATTACTTTCATACATACTAACATTGCAAAAAAGATGTCTTTGTAGTTCTTCATGCAGTATACATGGTATAATATATAGTCCTTCATTAAAACACGATTATGATCAGAGTCATTTATTGACTCTTCTTAAGATCATGTCTATAGCAGTATGAAATTCTTTAAATTACACAGATAATGAATTTATAGGTATCAGTAATTTTATTTAAAATATCATTGTCATTATAAATATCTTTTCTTTAGCAGTTGATGTTTACATTGTGTGCATATGAATGGAAATTGGAAGGTTATTTATTGCTTCAAATCCTGGTGACCAATTGAACATGTACATAAAAATATGTCACATACATTTACATTTCTCAGTCTATATATGCACATGATGCATGTAAATTTCAGTATGATTGGCTTATGAGTTTCATTGTGTAAATGTACAATGTTTGATATGTACTCAAGAGTTTACCAGGGGCATTTAGGAGTACAATCGTACTCTCATGTGTTCACATCAATTTTCAAATAATAAATTGAAATTATATATAATTAAAAAAAAAAAATAATAATTAGGAAAAAATTGTATCTCTTCTAATTAACATCCATAATATATAAACAAAAATGCATGGATTTTTATATTTCTTTTGAAATTCAAGTTCAAAATTTTTACTACAATTTTATTAACAGCATGAATATGCATGCAAATATTATCTGAACAAAATATGAATTTTATGTCCTCAGGATGCTAGGTGACAAAGTTCATGTCGAAATGCCCCCGGTACCATTGATACAAACTTGGTATGTATACACTTGGTAACATTACAATATTTACATTCAGTCATTCACTGAATCTTTTCTCTTATATATATAATATAATTCTTTTGAAATTGACATTGCTATCATTTTGGACAATGCATGAATACATTTGTTTGTTGCAAACTAGTTCGATCCAGTTTATTACCAAATATTAGAGCATCATAAACAAGGTCAAAGTGAGTATATGGGCTCAGTTCCGTTTAAAGTAATTGCATGAATGGGTCAACGATATATTTTAGTATACTTAAATCTAATTTATGTTCTTAAAGAATACATGTATAGAAATATACATATAAATAACAAAATGTTTTAATAGGCTGCAATGAAGGTAACTGCAAGCATTGCAGATAAAATTTGCAGAACCCAATTACACGGGTCATCATGGTAATATGAATCTGCAATGCTTGATACCTTCATTGCCCAATAAAACAACAAAGAAAGCATTTTATTGTTAAAATGTCACCCTATAATATCACCAGCTTTCGTCCCAACCTATAATTTGGGATTATATCGTGGGTATAGCGCGTTACAAAGAGTTTGACCATTTTAGTTCATCAATCAAAAACTAATTAATGTAGTTAATAAATTATATTATCATTGTTATTTTATTGATGTCCAAAACATATACATATGTAATGTACTGAAGTGTATATGTAAATACCCTTAAATTCAATATATACATAGGTCACATATGGTACTACATAAAATAAGCAACACCTGACTGTGGATCTATGAACATGAATAATAATGATGTTTTCGTTATCAATTGTGTAGGTGTGGCCATTGTAACGGACAATTTCAGAGACAAGTTTTAATTTGGAAAATAATTTCAATCACTATTATCTAGGGCTGCAACAGGTACCCAACAACCACGTACGGGTCGTGTTGTTCGGATCAGGTTCCGTTCCAATTTTCCGGATTTCGGTCCATTCTTTTTAATGAGAGAGTCATTATAGAAATCCGTGTAAATAAAATGGCATTATTATGTTAAATGATGTCATCATGCATGGACAAAACAATGACAGTACGCAAAATATGTCAGACATGTTTAAAATATGCTGCAGGATCAACATCATCAATGCAGACAACACATTTATATCAAAAGCTGCATAGAATGCAAAGAGTATAGCAGTGGTAATGTTGTTTCTAGTATGGACGTCTGATAAGTCTAAACCACAGTCCACACTTGCGAGAAATTATTGTAACAAAAGACAAATAAAGATGTTTTTTATTTTACTATTACAGGGTTCCAAGTTAACTTTTTGAAGCACTTAGTCCATAAGGACTATAGTGACTATTGATGTTCCCTAGTCCGCAAAGCATATTTCACTAGTCCGTCCAGTATATCATATAAAATGTTCTCCATTTTATTCAATAGTATTTAATCAAACCTGCAAACACATCACATTTGCAAACAATTCACTTTCTTACACTGAGAGAAGAAAGAGACCACCATACTTCATTTTACATTCAAGATCTTCAGAAGCATACATTAAACTCAGAGTTAATCACGTAACCCCTTTTATAATGCTAGGTCTTTAAGTGCGTTCGAAATCAACGGTCCCGTTATTCTAGTGTTCAGTTGTTAGATCGAGTCACAGGCGTTCAAAATTTTATCAATGAAGTCAATAAAATTCACTTGATTTACCAAGTCATGAGCTATGTGTTACAAACTCCTCTGTGATAAGAGTCGTGAATGACGAGAACATGTGCGCATGCACAAACGTGTTCTTTGACCACACTACTTGCAGAAGTGGTGCGAGTTCTTGCACCTCGAACCCATTCTCATGATGCGCACTAGGCTTTCGGAATTGGCAAGAATTTGTACTCGTGCGAAGAATAACGGTCTCGACCACACTCCATGTGTTTGAAAAATCGGCATGTCATTGTCACGCAAACACTTAACCATGCAGGTAATCGACCATAACTTCAAACATCGAAGATACTCAGACCTGAGACAAATTTGCTAAAATATTAACCAATTCAAGATTGATTTCCGGATTTTCACCAGTTCATACGCACTATAGTGCTAGTGCTTATGGAGAGTTCACTAGTCCGCCATGTTTTTTACTAGTCTCGGACTTACGGACATGAGCTAATTTCGAACCCTGCCATTAGACCTGAACCGAAATACCCAAACCCGAATTAAAAATCCTGAACCGACCCAACCCGAAAGTTTTTTGGAACAATGACAATGTGCCCCAGTATTACCACACTTACTTATACTAACCTAGCAGTTTTCATGGCACACAATGAATCACTGTCGTGGAGGTCTATAGGTAGAGTGTTCGCCCCACATGCGGAAAGTTGGGGGTACAAATGCAGGTCGCAACAGACCGAAGTCATTAAAACAGGTAGTGACAGTTCCATCACCAAACGGTTGGCATCAGGTGTGGATGTCACAGGTCGTCGGAGATGACCTTAAAAACAGATGTCCTGTATGCGTCACAGTAGGTGTGGCACGCTAAAAAACCCTCAATGGCCGTAAGTGCTGAGCATAGGCCTATATTTGAAGCCCTTCATCGGTCTTGGTGACATCTCCATATGAGTGAAGCATTTTCAAGAGGGACATTAAACAAGATACAATCAATTAATCTCACAATGAATCTAAAATCATTGCGATTCACCGCCGCAAAGTGCAGGTGATCAGACCTATCATGTATAATTACGCCTTCTGATCCTTATATATATATAGAGAAAATGGGTGGCGTATGGTGATAGGTATTTATTAATAAGTGAGTCTGGCGTCATAACAGGTTTTCAATCGGTCCACTTTTTGATGATGGTGTGCAGCGATGGTGATATAACGTGGCGATCGCGATATACCGTGGCGTCAGTGAACATTACATGGGTTTTCAACACACAAACTGTAATTACTACTTTCAACATGAACATCAGAAAACTATAGTATGTATACAACTAAACACATGAGGAATTGTATAGATGTAGCATGACACTTTGAGCTCTCAGTGTCAATAATGGGGCATTGTTTGAAAAAGAATTTATAAAGGAATCTCCTGTAAGATTACATAAGGATACACAGGGTTTGACACTAAAGCAGGTCTGTCCGACCGAGTTTATAGGTTCAGTCTGGTAAAATGTCGATTTACTAGTCCGACTGCCAGGTCATGTTGAAAAAATAAACAAGAAACTTTACTTTAAACCATAAGATATTTTACTCTTAACTAAAGAGTTTGCGGGCAATTTTGAACCGTGTCATGACACAATCTCTATTTTTAAAACTTTCTAATAAATAAGTCGCAGTCGGAAGTGATGTTTTACGACATCTATTCGATGTGTGTATAGTTATGTTTTGGATCAATAAATTTATAACTTGAATTCATTTAAATTTTAAATCTCATCAGTTTGTTACACTCATGAGAAGATTGTTTAGATGACCTTGATGTTTAGATGACCTTGATATCCTATTCTTTAGTTACATTTTCCATATGTTCCTTCATCTGAACAAACTTGAATCAGTACCTCACCTTGCAAACACATTTCATCAGTCTTCGGTGTTAACCGGTGGCCCGATGCCAGTAAAATCGGGATCGGGCTTCTTAAAATATTTAACCCAGGAGTCTGGAGGGCCTGTAAATGTTTTATTGTATGTTTTATATATACTATAAATATAGCGTGAGATTGACTCAGATTTGTCATAACTTACATGTAGCAATGAAATTTCGCATTGAAAAATGATCAACCATCCTGCCTTTTATGAAGTATAGGGAGGCATTGCACTGGAAGTTAATGTAAATATATAGTATGTGCATATATAAAAATTACATGCACATACTATATATTTACATTAACTTCCAATGTCCGTGTTGGGATTCCTGTGGGGTTTCGGATTAGAATAGGTCCTCAGTACCCCCTTGCTTGTCGTAAGAGGCGACTAATAGGGGCGGTCCTTCGGATGAGATGGCAAATCCAAGGTCCCGTGTCACAGCAGGTGTGGCACGATAAAGAGCCCTTCCTGCTCGATGGCCATAAGCGCCGAGCATAGGCCTAAATTATGTAGCCCTTCACCGGCAGTGGCGACGTCTCCATATGAGTGAAATATTTTCAACAGGGACGTAAAATAATATTCAACCCGTGTAGGGAGGGCGCTCGTCAGTGAAATTCCAAACCTCACAAGCGTATTTCACAATCACAACCATCAGATCCAAATAAATTTTTTAAAAAACCCAGTAGTACAAGGAGAAAAAGAGATGGAAAAGTTAAGCCCCATTGGACCGAGGGTGGGCCTTTGCTGAGATTTAATTCAGGAGAAAACAATTTTTTGTACGTGGTGTATGCAAAACACAGTAGAACATGAGCTTCTGATGTCATCTGTTGAAAAATAAAATAAGATATAATAATGTCAGTTGTTCTTTAACTATGGTCATCTGGATATGTATTTTCCTACAGTAGAACATGCTTGTACCTTGCAAATGACAAGTGGTCGAATTAGAAAAAAAAACATTTTGGGCCATTAAAACATTGTTCGGGCATGCAAAATTATTATACTGGGAGGCCCGAAGGGCCTGTGCTTCACAAAGTTTTTCGTGAAGACTGTTTCATGACAAATTTTGTTGAAATAATGGAGAATTTAAAGATTAGATGAAAAAAAAAAATACTGATTGACATATGCATACACAGAGATGCCAACCTCTTCGACTGTTTTCGAGAAGTAATCCAAAAAGGCCTGGGGTATGGGGTCCAGGGGACCACAGGCTTCCCGAGAAAATATGAAATTTCATAAATTTTAAACACAATTTCAAGCCATTCTAAAGGTATACTTTCATATATACCTGAGACTGTACAGTTACACATCATATTTATAAATGACAGTTGTAAAAACAAAATCAGAGAAATTTAAGTTAATTAAATCGGAGAGCGGATTTTAAAAGTAAATTTAAAATGTGGAGAAACTCCGCCAAAATCGGTGTAGATGGCATCTCTGCATACATGGAGACAGACAATGAAAAACTTTGATCAGGAGAGCTTTAAAGAGCCTACATGACTCAAGAGCCTGAGGATTGTAAAGTAGTCTTACTACATAGATACTCAAGTGTGAAAGAAGTCTATATATACACTCAAGTGTTAACATATAAGAACTAAACATACACTCAAATGATAAAGAACTATACATACACTAAAGTGTTAAAACTAAAAATACAATTATAGTACATTACATGTAATAAGTTAATTACAGGAATAAGTACAATTACAATCCATGATGCAGACAAAACTACAACGTCAAAAAAACTATTTACGAAAAATATTAACAGTACCAGTCGATAAGATATACAAACCTTGACTATATAGTGTGCAGTAAAATGAGTTGTATTTTTAATAAAAAGTTTGAATCAGCTACTGGGTACATGTACATGTAAAACTCATGGCACTAAGTGCACAAGCTCTCAATAATGGTTTCGCATCAAATATGAAATTCAGATATTTTGGATGAGACCACAGAAAATGTGGATCCAAATTGGTACATTACTTTGTTGTATAACTGAAGACATTTCCCACATATAAATTACAGCCCTCTGGGCAAATGCAGCCTATTTTTTCAGGATGTCATCATTCAGTAAAGAATCAAACATATAGATATACACAGTACCTCTAGGTGATATGATGTAAAAATAAATAAATAAAAACACCTTTCACCCTAAATTCCATATAGCCTATATATATATAGGCTTATATATTGTATAAATATGTGACTGTGACTGACAAGTCAATCAAACTTATATAAGAAATTTTAGGTACATACAAGTCATCAATTAAGTAGCATGCAAACTGGAATTCTGCTTATCCCTAGACATTACGATGATTTACCCCATGTTGTAAAATAGGTATTCCAAATGTGAAGCTGGTGGAATAGTAAGCCCTACATCTCGGTATGATAAATACATTTTACATAAGCGGTCAAACAGCAAAGACATCGTCGCTCAGACTGACTTGACAAGGTTGATTAATGACTGAGAATAAGCTATACATCTAACTTATTGATAAACGTATTGTAAAACGGTAGGACATGGTGAATATTGTATACCTTTTGGAAGTTGTTGGTCCAATACACGAATGGTCCGTACATGTTGCCAATATTGCATAATATGATAATACAATGCAACGAGATCTTAGTCTGTCCTACCTGCATGATCTGACCTACTTACATGTACAGATATATATTGATGACTTTCATGATAGTGTTTTATAATTTTTACTATAATTAAATACATCATGGTATTGTAAAAGAAGATTAGCATAGAAAACAAATCACGTATTTACATCATGCAAAATCCGCCATGTCCAACCCACGTATTGTTTACATTTTCGTTAAACCCGGTGCACCGGCCGCGCTTAACACACCAGTACCAACAACAAACATCAAAACGAGAAATATGACCTGTGTCAGTGTAATACCACTTCCTCACTCACATCGAGACTCATCCTGGATGATACAATCAATAAACATCCTCCTAATCGTTATACAGCAACAACTCCGCAACCTTGTCACATTACAAATGATACTTACACGATGATACAATTAATATGAACACGTGTTGCTTAACTTACCTTATCGCCGTGATTTAATCCCGTATTAAAAGTATGACGTAACCCATCACTGTCATCGCTGTATATTGTTAGCAACTTGTACTATATCCTGTGACAAAACATTTAAGTTCACATAAAAAAATCGATAAGTCCTTTTAAACGATGAAAATGGCGTAGGGCATATAAAAAAAAATGTCTGACCCGACTATCTCGCAGTAATGGATTTTACCGCGCCACCGCTTATTTCAGGAATCGAATCGTCTGAGCTGTTCGCACGTAATACAAGCCCCAAGGCAGGAAGCGCATCTGACAAGTTTTTCGCCAATCCCATAAAGCAACGTATCCATTGGCAACGGATATCCCTCCACGCTCGACTTCCCTGGGCAAAATCTAATCAGTTTCCTGTCCACAAAGGCGTCTACGCTTGAAAACGCAAAGCAGTCAATTTTCTCACTGTGCAAAGGCTCTATCGCTGTAAAACTTGGCACCAAGCCAACATAATAGATCAAATCTTTTCAAGTAGATGTCGAATTAATCACAAAGAACTTTTATATCATATTTACAGTCGAGAAAAAAATCGACACAATGATATATATCAATCATTGAGTGTAAAGTAAACATGAAAAGTACTCAATTTAAACACGCACTTGTACACTTTGCTCAGCCCGAGTTTTATTGCGAAAGTTTTAAAGTACGCCAAAATTTAGCAGACGACAGACATGTACAAATACTTCTTTGTCAGATGTAATTAACGGGCGCTTACAGTTACCCCTAGCAACTGAGTCATTAATCCTACTCAAGCGTTAAGTTAACTTATCGTAGTTCTCTAATAACACACAGCTGAAAAACACTTAGGCTTTTATCAACAAGGCAATTTCTGTGAGAAGTTTTCGTGAGATTTACATAGCGTCAAAGCCCCTTTCATTCTTCTTTTACAACCCGACTATAATTTCATATTTATTAAACCCCCAATTCTTTATTGATCGTCTGCCAACCACACAATCGCCTAAATAAAACAACCCGGGGCTATTGTGTCAGTACAATTAATCACTTGGCAGAGGGCCAACGTTTATTTGAACAAGAAGTTCTAACCATAGGATTGTTATCGCAAAGCAGACGACGCAAGTATTTATCTGATGACGAAATATCAGGGGTCTGGTAACAACCCTATAACGATAAACCCAACGAATTATGCAAATCATACATGTATTCTACAGAAGGTAATTGATAAGGGGAAAAAATGTAAATTTCTAAATATTCAGACGAAGATTTTTGATAAACAGATTAGCTTACATATGGGGCGATTTGCACGAGTATCACTCGTATACATAGTATTACATACCTTGGAAACATACTGCACACTGTAAATCACGTTATCTGCGGTATTTAATAACTGTTAGCCTACATGATGGCACTGTCAGGTTTGTTATAATATAATACCGAGGAGGCTATCGAGCGTTGAAACCACTGCTTGAAACATACTAGCAAGGATTTTTTTAAAGTGGCAATAAAGTTATATATTATCATAATTCAAAAAATTAAGCAGCTGCAATCGACATATTCTGAGATTTTGTACCATCTGTCATCAAACGGGTAAAAAGCAAAGTGTATGACAAACCATTTGGTTTTGGTTTAGCATGTGTTTTCCCCATCAATTCTGTTGTAGACTGACTCTGACTTCATTTGTCTGTATTGACATAGGTGTCCCAATCACGACACATGAATATACAGTAAATTGATGTAAATTGAGACATGTAACTCACCTAATTTTTCATTGAAAGATTTACTGTGCTCATTAAACAGCCAGAATGTGAATGTGTGTACTGTATTTTTCAGAAAGCACTCTATAGGGGAACTAGTCAAAACTGGTACATCTACAGTTCCATTGCATCATAAAGGTAAATGATTAGTACTATTTTGAAAAGATTAGTCCATTTCAATTGTAATAACGTAAACACGATGCATATCATTGAATGAATATAAATGAAGAAAGACACAGTACACAAGGTGACTGTATTTTTCCAAATTTGTTTTAAAATGTCGGCAATTTTACTTCTGGCTTAACAACCACTATATTTACGTCATTGCATGCTTTTATGACGTCACAAAATTTCGATGAAAAATGTTTTTAAAATTTTCGAAAGCATTGTTTCCTGTTGACACACACTACTTAAACTTGGAAACATTTCTAGATTCGAAATATTATATATCGGTTGAAGATGTATATTGTGTAAATGAGGTGCATTCCACATTTTAAAAAGTTACTCACTAGTCAAGTGTGTACATTAGTTCGATCTCGATGGCCAACTGACAGAGAGGCAACAGTGAATCGCCTTCCTTACACATGAACAAGTGAAGATAATGAACCGTGATCAATCGAATAAATCCTATAAAAGAGAAGGGCAAACACGGACCCCTGGACATAGCAGAAGTGGGATCAGAGCCTAGGATGAGTAAGCATCCCCTGTCGATCGATCACACTCACCGTTAGCCCTATATACTATTGAATAATGATATATACTGCTGGTGAATGATATTCAATTTGTTTGTGTTGCATGACTGATCAGAGACACACACACACACAATACATTCGATTTTATTGTACACCAACAGGACATATTTTACTACAACCAAGTAGGATAAGATGTAACAAATCTAATGAGATTACAAGTAGGAACTGTATGTTTAGAATATTCAGCTCTTTAATATTTTCGGTCTGACACAATGCAACTTTATTTTCGACTAGTTTTCAATTTCACACTTTTATTTAAGAAAATTTAATAAGAACCTTAATGATATGCTCAAAACATTACACCTCGTTTTAAGGGAAAATATGTATAAACGTTATTTGCCATACCAAAAGAAACTGATAATTATATAACAAATGAAACTACACCCGAAACATATGTTGCGAACTAGGCATATTTATTATTTTAAAGAATTGAAGTTTCGTTATTTTGGCACTTACACAATAAAATGCAAGTCATAAGTAATGATAGTCTAAAGGGCTGTTTGTGAACAGAGAGCTTCTAAGGTTGCCTGCAATAAAAAAAATCTCCGTTGTTTTATGGTCTCATAACGCGAGTGTATTACTTTTTCATTTGTTCACCATTAATGCCTTTCGTCATGATGTCGATGTAAGCAACGCCTGATCTTACCCATATATTACATATCCTGAAAAATGCGTCTTTTATTGACCTTTTATCAAAACGACTTTAAAGCAAACTAGTTAATCCTTTTTCATGTATTACTAAATACTAATAACATAGCCCATGAAAGTGCCATTAATGAAAGTATGTCAATTTATTACATGTACACTATGAAATACAACTGATTAGTTTTCTTTGATTTTTTTGTAAAGAAATAGTGTTGAAACACTGAGATTAGTGATGATATGATTTCGCTCTAAATTTTGGAATTATAGTGCTTACTACTGTTATTTTTTATTTTTTTTTTTTTATATATATGGCATCTTGACATTTGAATACAGCATTGTTGAGATATTTGGATACGACATTGTTGAGATATTTGGATACGACATTGTTGAGTTATTTGCATACAACATTGTTGAGGCATTTGAATGCAACATTCCTGAAACATTTGAATGCAACATTGCTGAAGCATTTAGATACAGCATTGCTGAAGCATTTGGATACATCAATGTTGAAGCATTTGAATGCAGCATTGCTGAAGCATTTGGATACAGCATTTTGAAGCATTTGAATACAGCATTGTTGACACATTTGAGTACAGCATTGCTGAAGCATTTGGATACATCAATGTTGAAGGATTTGAATGCAACATTGCTGAAGCATTTGAATACAGCATTATCAAGACGTTGGATACAGGATTGGTGATGAAACAACACTGATCTTTAGAATAGACTTCCTATAAATAATATACAATGGATATCACAGTTTCCCGTTATCTGTAAGATAAATGATTCGCTTCTGCGGAGAAGAAGGGTCACGGCAAATCGAAGAGATTGTATACACTAATGATTCGGAAAAGAGTGTCATCTTCGTGTCCTTTGTGACATATGTCAGAAATTACTGAAATCTACTCACGTAAAGTAGTCAATGTTTTTAATGGAAAGGTGGAGAGAAGATGAGTGTAATTTTCGTTGAGGACAAATTCTCATTGATTACTGCCAATCACAAATTTTCGTTGATTTTCGCAAAACAATTTGTTTCGTCGACTTAGCGGACATATCTACTAATTAACGATCTTTCGTGGAGCAAAAACGGTCTGGGGATACCTTATTTCAGATAAGAGAAAGAAAAGTAGAACATCACCGCTAACATTATGATATCCAGCATTCAAACAATACTGTGTTAAATAAAACGCCCACGAAGAAGACCGCACGGAATATTTATCAAAATGTTACTTAGCATAGTTGAGTTTGTGAGATACATAATTCTATAACTAGTTTGCCAAGGGACTCAGAGAAAGAAAGAGATGAGAGAGAGAGAGAGAGATATGAATTCTACAATTGAGAAAGAGACACCACATTTGTAATGGGTTTAAATGAACACGAAATGCTTTGTGTCATATTGCTCGACAAACGATACCGGACAAACCCATACTGTAATTACACCCAGGTCACCTTAATATTTCTGGTAGTTAATGAGTAGATATGATTAATTCTCAATTATCATCTAAAAGACAAGCCAAAAATATAATTGTAGATGTAGACTTTAAATCTTCCTTGAAATTCACTAATGCTGAAAATGACAAGGAAAATTATGTAAGAATATGGACGGTAATTGAAAATTGTATATTATGATATGCAATATGTATTTTATGATATAGAACAGTGATTTTTCATTTCCAGTGATGTGTGTAATATTAATGATTAAATGGAATGGTTTGTACATTTAAAAAATGTTTAGAAACTAGTAAATAAAACCGGTAAACACCATGCAAAACATTAAAAAAAAAAGTTATTCAAATTACAGCTTATTACATGATTCATCTGGAAAATATTGTTCAGGTTCAAGACTGTTTAATATCAAGTATGGAAAAAAATCAACTAGACGTCAGTCACTTGTCAGGAAATGTGCATAAACATGTTCTCAGTTAGGCCTGCTTGCCAATTCAGCACAAAGGAATCGACCACCCGATCCAAATCCATTGTTGACGTTTAAAAGGATAAAATAATGCTTATTCGAATCACTCGACTGTGAAAAACATGACATAATTTATACCAACAAATGAATAAAATCGTAAAAAATCTAAACGAGTGTTTATAAGAATTCCAAATTGATATACGGTATATATATGTGATTTAAGCTCATTTACATGTATCTACATATGTTTAGAACTTTGTGGTTTGCCAAACATTAAACCAAACTACATACCATTCAGTCTTGTAGGCAGTATATACATTTTATAATCAACAAAATCATTTTTTTTATTAGAACGTATAAGTATTGTTTAATTACGTTTTAAACAAGATGAGGGTAATGAATTTATCTCGAAAAGATAACACAATGTAAAGTACAGCACTTAAAGGTGCAATTGCAATTCCCACACACAACAAAATTTTACAGACAGACGAAATACTGACAAAGAACTAGAGATAGTGGGATCAATATGCAAACCCTAAACCACTATGATTATCACTATGGCAACGAGCTCTTTGTGCGGCGTCCACACAAAGCGAGCCGTAAATTCAATATCAGATATACGTTACCACTAGCAACACGAATTATGCGAGATAATAAAAAGCCCTGTATACATTGTGCCGGGGAAACCTGATAAAATACAGCTGTTTGGCAATGGGCCAAGTATCTGAATTAGTTAATATGCTTCACCGAGTCGAATTAGGTCGCACCTGTCATTTAACTTTGTAACAGTACGGTAAGATTTGGGCAACGTTTGATATATTAACATTTATATCCATCAAATAAACGAACGTCATTACCGGAAAACATTCTTTCCTACAAGACATGCTATTTTGAGATTTCTATACGAAATGTCAGTAAAAATTTTGCAAAAGTAAAAAAAAAAGTTCATATCAAGGAGGATTATACAATATATCATATTACCTGAGCATGCTGTTGATAGAGTTTTGGCATGCAGCTGTGTGTTTTCTCCCACAAGACTAATACACTGGTCACGTGACAACAACTGAGCATAACATAGGAACGCACATTCAAAGGATTTAGTTCTAGTTACAAATATCAAACCCCACTCAAGGTTGTGCAGTTTGTCAAAATCGAGGACACCGACGACGACGAAAGTTCAGAAAGAAAAAGAAACGTAAAGATAACGAAGAGTGATTATTCTCATGAAGATCATTTATTGTAATGAAGTAATCTGAAAGAAAAAAGAGAAAACGTCGGTAATTTTTATACTCTGACCAGTTATTCATAATCATCTCCAGCGACTTCTTAACTACGAGTACATCGACTATTATGACATAAAGTTTGGGTCAAAGTTAACTTTCCAAACATGTGTCAAGTATTTTCTTTGAGCAGTGCCCACTCTATCAACTCGTGAGTCACTGTGTCATAATGCATATGACTTTAAATCAATGTTACGTCACAACATGTAGTGACTGCGTAATGTGACAAGAGCGTGATATTTTTATATGATTACCTATGCCTCTTTGATTAACATTCTTTCGATCATATCTCAACGTTTCCAGCTTTAGGTGAAATGCAAATTAGCAGACGCTTCTTCATCGTGTCAACTACTATCGTGACATGGATCCTTACTTTTTAAAGGCCGACAGCTTTCACCTCTGGTGTTGAGCACTTAGGGAAGGAACAGTTGCTACCTTTTCATAGCTCAAGTATGTCTCAACAGGATTTCAACTCACAATTTCCCGATCACAAAGAACGTTTACTACTCAGCTACTGTGAGGGAACACATCGTATTACATGTACTAACTGGCCATAAGTTTTCAATTGTCAACACCAGGGCTTGTTTTTGTTTCTTATGAATCAAAAAGGGATCTCAACTCACAATAAAGTTTGCATTGTGTGAAATGATGGGGGAGGTTTCACATTCAAGGTGTAACAAAGATTTTGGTGCAATGGTATACATTTATTGTATGATAATGGGGGTTGTGGAAGCTTTACTCACTCGTGATTTTTGAGTGAATAAAGCGTCATGATATGAATCGATCTTTCATGCAAATATCTGTTTAGTGTACCGAATTCACATTTATTTCTATAAAATTGCTCTATTTGCGATATAATTCTAGACTTTGGTAACGTAGTTTGGGCATTTTGTGTTAATGTCCCAATGATAATTTACTTTCAATGTAATAAGCTGGCTTGTATATTCAACATTCATTAATGAAAGGTGAAGATAACGTACAATGATCAAACTCATACCTTCTATAAGCAATACGAAATAGTTAGTCGAGCAAACACGGACCCATCAGAGGTGGCGTCAGGTGCCTAACTGGAGTAAGCATCCCATGTCAACCGGTCATACCCACTGTGAGCCATATCTTGATCAGGCAAACGGAGCCATACGTAGTCAAAACCAGTGTGTCAAGAACGGTCTAACAATCGGTATGAAACACGTCAGATACCATTCAACCCAATGATAGGTTGTACTGGCAAATTAGATCGTCAAAATACCATAGCATTTGCGAAATGCTGACTTTAAACGAGACTGTTGAAACCCCTGTACCATCAACTTGTTTGTCAGTAGCTTGTCCTGATTTAAAAAAAACCCATATCATACACGGAGCAAGCTCTTGCTTATCGAATCAGTTGAGAGATATAAACACCATATGGAGGTAATAATGGAATATTGCTACATAAATATGAGAAGTTGAAGACGGATAAGCTGAAATTATTCCGTTTGTCTTATAGATGAGTTGTCAGTTTGCCGTTAATATCTACTTTCAATAAATATCTAAGTGTGAAGCAGAAGTGGACGATTTTGTGATGTCTTTTATTTCGAGTTCACAGGTATATATCGAATCGATATATGAATGAAAGTTATTATTGTTAATAGGTAAAACGTCGTCGATATATCTAAATGTCGAATTGAAGGCCACAGCAAGAGAGTTTTTCTTCTCATGTAGAATTTTTTTTAAAAATAAATTCTACTTCATATGAATATAAAACAGGTCAGCTAACAAAGGAGCACAATTCATGCCCATGGGAATTTCAACAGACTGTTGGAAGATCTGATCACCAAAGACCACGAAGATATTGTCAATGAGGAAGTCTAGGATATTTTTTTTTTTACAACTTCAGTGTACTTGTGCGTGAAATCAGAATGGTGTTTAACGAAGTAATTTTTGGATGACTAATCACTAGAAATAAAGGATACCACAAAGTCGTCCACTTCTGCTTCATACTTAGATATTTTATTGAAAGTAGACATTAACGGCAAACTAACAACTCAACTGTATGACAAACGGGATGATTTCAGCTTCTCCATCGTCAACTTCCCACAACTGATTCGATATGCAAGAGCTTGTTCTGGGTATAGTCAGTTTTTAAATCGAGGTAAGCTACTGACAAACAAGTTGATGGTACAGGGATTTCAACAGTTTCGATTGAAGTCAGCATTTCGCAAATTCTATGGTCGTTATAACGATCTAGTTCGTCAATACAACCTCGCATTGGGTCAAATGCTGTCTGACGTGTTTCATACCGATTGTTAAGCCGTTTTTGGCACACTGATTTTGACTACGGATAACTCCGTTGACCTGATCAGGATATGGGGCTCACGGCGGGTGTGACCGGTCGACAGGAGATGCTTACTCCTCCTAGGCACCTGATCCCACCTCTGGTGTGTCCAGGGGTCCGTGTTTGCCCAACTATCTATTTTGTATTGCTTGTAGGAGTTATGAGATTGATCACTGTTCGTTATCTTCACCTTGCATATGAACATTTGTGTTTTCCATTTTGTTGAAGAAGCAACTGTCTATGATGTCAAAAAGTATAGTCTTTAATTTATCGTGAGAAATGGTCTTGTAAAGTGTAGAAAAGTAATACGTATTGATTATTTTGATCTCAGAAAAGTTTTGCGATTTCAAGTTTACTAAAAGTACTTTATATTTTTTTTTAGAATCCACATTTGATTTACACGACTTCTGGCATATGTAGTCGGACAGTAAGTTTGAAGTTTCTCCTTTACACCTGTTAATATTTTCCCGAGGAGCAAAAATAGGGGTTTGGTATAACATTTACTGGATCCAGCAATGTATGTTTGTAAGGGTTTTTATGAAGTTTAGGAATCCAGTATAGGTACGGTAAATCATATTCATACGACCCATTGACTGGGATATTAAATGGCTTGGTAGAGCACTTACTGATCCAGCAATGTATCTTTGTTTGTAAGGGTTTTTATGTTGTTTAGAAATAATCTGAATGCTAGTGGATATGCTTTTCATTGCATTTGTAGAGTCATTCCAGGATCACCGTGATCACTCTGGACCAGTGATTCACTGAATTTGACTGTTGAAAAAATACGTCACAATAGCCGTCATGTCATAACATGCAATCAACTGTTTCATACAGAGTAATGGTGTGTATTAGTCTGTATACGTGCATTTGGTTTTAATTAAGTAAACTTATAAAAAACATTAGTGATAGAATTAAATCACTTTTCGGCTATCATGATTTGTTTTGACAACCGTTGAATTAAATCAGTCAGTGGTTCAGAGCGAGTACAATGATCTTGAAATTGATCTACATCTTTGTTTATCCTCTGTAGTCACATGACTGAATAAATCAATCAAATTAAATCTTTCTTAAAATCCATTTTAAATTTTTTTTGGCATATTCGATTTATAGGCGAAAACATTGTTGTTTTCTGTTTAGCAAATTACATTAAAGGGATTCTGTAGTTACGACTTAAACTCTTGATTGATTTGTAGTATGCCTATATACATGTACATGTATATATAGTTTGCATTTCTCTCTGTTCAGGGATATTACACAATGCGCATTCTACTCCACTAAATATACTATTTCTTAAAATGACGTTCTGCAGATGGAAAATGTTTTGGGTATTTCACAAGAAAAGAGCGTTTTCTACTAGGATACACTGCACTCTATATTCTTTGATAAACAAATGGCATATAGTGAAATTGTTGATTTAAGGTATACAAATTACGTTACATGAAAAAGATGAAGATAACAAATAGTGGTCAATTTCATAAATCTCACAAAAAGTAGAAAATTAAAAACTGGACAAACCAGAGGTGGGATCAGGTGCTTAAGAGCAGAAAGCATGCACTATAGACCGATCACATTGTTCGTGAGACCTCAGTAATGTATTGATCAGGTAAACAGTATACAACCCTTAGTCAAAATCAGTACGAAGCAAAAGACCTAACAATATTGGTGTGAAACACATCAGATAACATTCCACCTTACCACACGTTGTATTTGCAAACAAGATCATTTTAACGACCATAGAATTAATGAAATGCTGAATTTAGACGAAATTGTTGAAACCCTTATAACATCAACTTATTGGTCAGTATTTCCCCCGGTTTCCAAATTCCTCATACGCAGAACATGCTGCTTAGTATCGAATCAACTGAGGGACATAATCACCGTATCATTTAAGTTATATTATATATGGAATATTGTTATATAGATAGGAGAAGGTGACGATGGAGAAACCGAAGTCATTGACTAAATTCTTAGTTTGCCATTATCGTCCATGTTCAGTACAGCATCAAAATATGGAAGCATCGAGCTTTCTGAACATACAACATAACATGATATGCAAAACCATCCTTTATTGCTTGCTTTAATGATAGTCCATGGAGTTATGCATTTACTTAACACGAGAAAATGAATTGTTAAGGGGACTTCTGGATTGTAAATTGTATGAAAGTGGAATGCATGATCGTAAAGAAGTAAATCAAACTATGTAAAGATACATTGCTGGATCCAGTGAGTGCTCTACCAATCCCTATCTTTGCTCCTCACGAAAATATTAACGGCTGTGAAGGAGAAACTTCTTTGTTAGCTGACCTGTTTCTATATTCATATGAAGCGTAATATATTCAAAAACTTATACGTAAGAAGAAGACATCTCTTGATGTGGCCTTCAATTCGACATTTAGATATATCGACGAGGTTTTGTCTATTAACAATGATAACTTTCATTCCTATGTCGATTCGATATATCCCATGTGAGCTCGAAATAAAAGACACCACAGATTCATCCACTTCTGCTTCATACTTAGATATTTTATTGAAAGTAGACATTAACGGCAAACTGATAACTCAACTGTATGACAAACGGGTTGATTTTATCTCTCTCAACTGATTCGATACGCAAGACCGTATAATCTGTTTTTAAATCGAGGCAAACTACTGACAAACAAGTTGATGGTACAAGGGTTTCAACAGTTTCGATTGAAGTCAGCATTTAGCCAATTCTATGGTCGTTATAACGATCTAGTTCGTCAATACAACCTATCATTGGGTCAAATGCTGTCTGACGTGTTTCATACCGATTGTTAGACCGTTCTTGGCACACTGATTTTGACTACGGATAACTCCGTTGACCAGATCAGGATATAGGGCTCACGGCAGGTATGACCGGTCGACAGGAGATGCTTACTCCTCCTAGGCACCTGATCCCACTTCTGGTGTGTCCAGGGGTCCGTGTTTGCCGAACTATCTATTTTGTATTGCTTATAGGAGTTATGAGATTGATCACTGTTCGTTATCTTCACCTTTCATGTAGTGTGTGCAAATGTGTAGATTTTAATTTTGTTTGCCAGGTGTGTGTTTCCTCGAAATTCTGTAAGTAACGTAAAATGTCACCGGCTTTTGAAATGTCAAAAGCTCTTAACTTTGTTTGGGGTTCTAGGTATTTTACTTAAGTAGGTATTTAGCAAGCCAAGTTCCTACCAATTGTTAGGCTGTTCCTTTCAAGCTGATTTTGACTACGGATTATTCTGTTTACCCGATAGAGCTAGAGGACTTACATAAAGTATCCCGTTCAACATGAGATGCTTATTCCTCCCAGGCACCTGGTCCCACATCTGGTGTTTTGAGGGATCCACGTTTGCCTTATTTTTTGATTCGGTATTCTTTATAGGTTTTATGAGATTGATCAGTATTAGTTATCTTCACCGTTTTCATGTCGAGAAGGTATTTCGATTTTTAAGGTTTCGATCGAAAGACGCACTAGCTGTTGACGAAGATGGAACATTGATTCACTGTTTTAATTATTAAGAGCTGTTGTAACATGGCAGAAGGAGTTGATGATTATAAATATGTGGAGAACATTGATCACGTATTAAACGTTTCTGTATCCGGTGTAGTTTTTATCTTAAAGAGAGAATGTTAACAGTACTATTTTTTTCATTTTCAATGTAGAATGAGCATCACATGATAACACTAAACCTATTAAAAGCATTGTCATTACAACTGCATAAATGCTATTCAATATCAATGCGTACATCGCAAAATCACCATATCAGCAAGAAGGCCAGTGTTATGAGAAGTGATAGAGAGATTAAATGAAATTGAGGTTTACAGTGATCTATTTCATAGAGGGGATTTTATAAGGAAACTTTTCGGATTGGTTTTGCTGGATAAAGGAGATGTATCTTACTTCTTTGGAAGAATTCTTCTCCATTTATTAGAGTATGGCGTATGGATTTAATTGAATAAACTGGAAAAAAAGCTGGAGACCAATCTCATGCATCCTATAAAGAATACAACATCGAAAACAGGGCAAACATGGAAAACTGGAAACACCAGAGATAGGATCAGGTGCTTAGGAGGGGTATCCCCTGTTGACCGATTACACCCTCCCTAATATATTGTCTCTCATTACCTTCCTTGTCGTAGAAGACGACTAAATGGGACGGTCCTTCGGATGAGACCGCAAACACTGAGACCCCATGTCAAAGCAGGTGTTGCATGATAAAGATCCAATAAGCGCCGAGCATAGGCCTAAATTTTGCAGCCCTTCACCGGTAATGGTGACGAATCCATTTGAGTGAAAAGTTCTCGAGCGAGACGTTAAACAATATACAAGCAATCAACCAACCGTGATATATATGAGATAGATAGATAGATAGATAGATATAGTATGCATGAATATTGGAACTTCGGAACTTCCCATATTCATGTAGCAATATTCCATTATCACCTGCATATGGTGTTTATATCTCCCAAATGATTCGATACGCAAGAGCTTGTTCTTTGTATGGTCAGTTTTCAAATAGATGCAAGCTACTACGAAACAAGTTGATAGTACAGGAGTTTCAACAGTCTCGATTGAAGTAAGCATTTCGCAAATTCTATGATCGTTGTAACGATCTATTTCGTCAATACAACCTGGCATTGGGTCGAATGCTGTCTGACGTGTTTCATACCGATTGTTAGGCCGTTCTTGGCGCACTGATTTCGACTACGAATGGCTCCGTTTGCCTGATCAGGATATAGGGTTCACGGCGGTGTGACCGATCGATAGGAGATCCTTACTCCTCTTAGGCAACTGATCCCACCTCTGGTGTGTCCAGGGGTCCGTGTTTGCCCAACTATCTATTGTATTGCTTGTGGGGGTTGTTGAGGTTGGTCACTGTTCGTTATCTTTACCTTTCATGTTGGAGAAGCTAAAGTCATCTTGTTTGTAATGAAATTGAGTTGCTAAGTTACCATTAACGTATATGTTCAGAAAAAATATCCAAATATGAAAGCATGCGTGGAAAACTGTAGTTTTCTTTATGTAGATTTCAATGAGAAATGAAATCGAATATTGCTAATAGATAAAACATCGTTGATGTATTTCAATGTTGCGTTTGAAGGCCACAGACTCACAGCAAGATATTTCTTCTTCCAATGAAAATGTTTTAGATATAGATTCTGACTCATACGAATACAAAAACAGGATAGTCAATAAAGGAGTACAATGTTGATAGGAGTTCCACTAACGGACTGGATAATAACTTTACAGTAGTTGTAGCCAATGAAAGGTGTAAATAACGAAGATAGCGAACAGTGATCAATCTCGTAACTCTTATAAGGAGGGAAAAAAATAGAGAGTTGGACAAACAAGGACCCCTGGATATACGAGAGGTGGGATCGGGTGGCTAGGAGGAGTAAGCATCCCTTGTCGATTGGTCACACCCGCCATTGGCTCTATATCTCGATTAAGTAAACGGAGTAATTCGTAGTCAAAATTAGTATGCCTGTTGACAGGTTGTATTTGTAAATTGGATCGTTATAATGAACATTGTATTTTTAAAATGCTGACTTTAAACGAAACTGTTGAAACCCCTGTATCATCAACTTTTTTTATTTGAAAAGCGATCATACTCAGAACATGCTCTTACGTATCAAATCAGCTGAGATACATAAATACCATATACAGGTGATAATGAATATTGCTTCATAAATATTGGAAGTTGACGATGGACAAGCTGAAATCATCCTGTTTGTCATTAAGTTGAGTTGTTAAATTGTTGTTATAATCTATTATATAGAATTCGCAAAACGTTTTGTGAAAACTGTATGGACCCTTTGCTAATGATATGACTCCATGAAAGGTGACGATAACGAACAGTGATTAATCTCATAAATCCTTTAAAGAATACAAAATATTGGGCAAACACAGACCCTTGGATATACAAGAGGTGGGACCAGGTGCCTATGAACAGTAAGCAACCTTTCGTCCGGTTACACCTGCTGTGAGCCTTATTTTTTGATCAGGTAAACAGAGGAATCCGTAGTCAAATCTGTGTGTCAATAACGGCCTAACAATCGGTATGAAACACGTCCATCTAGCACGAATTAGTGATGGCTTGTTTTCTATAATCAGAAGTTTTGTCGATAAATATCATGTAATCAAAATGGAAGAACAGCTTTCCATCTTCACACTCTCACTGGTTTGCGATTCTTATACAACCCCTTGAAAAATGTCACTATTTTAACTTGGTATGAAATTTAAAATGTGATTGGTTCTGTGCGAGCGTATGGAACCAATTAACTAGTGGTTTTAATTTCAGTCAAGAAGAAGGCAATTTGACTTACGTGACCAATGATGCCTAGTTTACCTGTTAAGTGCAGGATTTCCGGATATGAATAATTAAAACATATTTGAGTGTTCCAGTTTTTTCGTTAAGCCCCAATATCGCCAGAAAATGGCGGATTATTACCTTCTGTATATCTAAAGATTTCTAATAACATTTAAGTTAGACAATAAACAGGACTATTATGTACGTTATGCAAATACATGCATGTGATGAATTTTGCGAATTACGACATGACCATTCACTTGCTTGTGTAATTCATCAAGGTCAAACCGCATTATGAATGAAGGGATTTGATTGGATGGTTTGTTTTTACGAAAGTACGTAATGTTAAGTTAAGACTAAAAATTAATTAGTTTTGTATGAAAAGATGAAGATAACGAACATTGATATATCACCAATTAAATAGCAAATAAATATCTGCACGTCAAACTCCTTTTTTAATTTATGTACTTTTACCTACACTCAGAAAACTTAGTTCATTGAAAAATGTACATGTATATTTAAGTTGATTATTAGATATCAACTGTTTCCGCATCGTGACTATAGATACTACTGTGTTGCAAGTTTTGCTAAATGATGCTTAGTTTTACGTTCGTCCCAGGGAGAATGGTTATTCATATGTAAACGATACCAGCCATAAGTGTAATGTCACATTACACTCTATGTAACGGAATATAGTTGTGTAACATACACGAAATGATATATAAGTATACATTAGTCCTGTCATATTTCCTCGAGCACGTGATTTTCCCGTTTAACAGGATACACGATTTATGATTTATAGGCATTAACAGAGAAATAACAAATACATTTAGCATGATAACTTTATATATTACCTATTTTCCCCTTGATTATCTATGACATTTCTTCATTCAATGCATGCATTTGTAATTGATTGAAACATTAAATATGAAATAATTTTTTTATTCAGTCCATCCATGTTCTGCAATGGATAGACATCTACAATAGTCCTCAAACTAGTCCTTCACTCACCATGCCATCCAAACGGTTCCATGTACATCCATGGTGTTGATTATCTACTTCTATATTTCTTTTCTAAGTGCCTCTGGGCCATCATGTTCTCCTGGAAGAGATGTGCTCAACTTTATTGCCTTTTGCCTGCAATTTTCCATTCTAAAACGAGTCAAGTGAATTTGATTTCCCCTCTTTTAATGTTTCTAAATCTACTTCATATACCTGTTTTTTTTCCTGAGAGATAGACATTGACTATTACCTCAGACCACACAATTGACATGATAATCCTTTTGCGGAAACATCCTCTCATTTCTTGATATTTTTATTTACGTTTTCATTTGTTTTCGACCATATAACAACGCATATCTGACCTGTCGCGGTAGCTTAGTGGTTAGGGTGCTCGCGTCGAAACCGTGATGTCATAGGTTCGATTTTCGATGTCGACGTCTCATCAAACCATAAATTTTTCACATATAATGGCTGTTTCTCCGCCATTCTCTCGAAATCAGAAGTGAAAGTCTTGGATTTGACCTTCAAATGAAATGTCAGTGATGGCACAATAAAGAACATTAACAGCTATGGCCATAAGCGTAATAAATAGGCCTAATGTAGTGGCACTTCGCTTACAGATGAGCGACGCCTCTATATGAGTGAAAAAACCCCAAATATTATACAAAAAAAGAAGCAAAACATTGCTGTTAAGTAATATTCTGAAGTGTTTCAATAAGGTGTCTAATTTGTTGTATGCGATATCCTCATAACTCCTATAAGCAATACAAAATAGATAGTTGAGCAAACACGGACTTCTGGACGCAGCAGAGATGGGATCAGGTGCCTAGGAGGAGTAAGCGTCCTCTATCGACAGGTCACACCCACCGTGAGCCGTATATCCTGAACAGGTAAACGGAGCTATCCGTAGTCAAAATCAGTGTGCTAAGAACGATCTAACAATCGGTATGAAACAGGTCAGACAGCATTTGACTCCTTTTGCATCATAATCAAAAACTTCTGCTTGTATCCTGTCCAACCTGAAGCGTTATTGAAATTCAATTCTTTTATTTCGTGTTTCTATTTTTTATTTGTATTACGTACCATTTAAATTAGTGGAGGTATATATTTATATCTCTCCCACGGGATTATCTTCATATTTCATGAATCCTATAAATAATACAAAATTAAGCCAAGCGCTAACCCAGATACCTGGGCATATCAAAGATAGTACCAGGTGTCTCCTATTCACCGGTCACAACCGCCGTGAGCCATATATCTTAATCAAATAAGCGGTATAATCTGTAGTAAAATAAGTATGTAAATGACGGCATAACAGTTGGTATGAAACACGTCAGATAGCATTCGACTAAATGGCGGGTTGTGCAGTATTTACAAATTAGACCGTTATAATGACGATATAATTTGCCCTACTCTTAATTATGTACTCTTTGTGGGATTTAGATTCACTGTTCGTTATCTCCGCCGTTTGTTTGTCAATAACCTGTTTCAAAGTAAGTCTTTATCATATGCTCCCGTCTATCGAATCAGTTGAGAGACATAAATACCATATGCAGGTGATAATGAACGATGGAGAAGTTGACGTTATCCCGTTTGTCATAAAGTTGTTTGTTGTTGATATCTATGTTCAATAAAATATCCAAATACGAAGGAGATATGGGAGATTCTGTGGTGTCTTTTATTTTGAATTCAATCCGATATATCGAATCGACATATGAATGAAAATGAATATTGTAAATAGATGCAATATCGTCGATATATTTAATTGTCGAGTTGAAGGCCACAGTGAAATATTTTTCTCAATTAGAAGGTTTTGAAAAATATTCCGCCTCATAAAAAATAGGTCAGCTAACAATTGAGTACAATTGGTGCCCATATTTATTTAATATTGATTTAAACCGATTCTTACTTTTATCATGTTGTGTCGTTTTATCACACCATGTGGTCACATTCGATGTTATTAATTGTTGTGTAATCTCTCTCTCTCTCTCTCTCTCTCTCTCTCTCTCTCTCTCTCTCTCTCTTTTCACTGTGGCATGTAGTAATGTAAATCTTCTTAGTCATCGGAAAGATCGCACATGGATGTATTGCAAGGGACTTTTTAAAAGCTTGATCATACTTTAATCTCTCTTTGACATATGAGACATAAAAAAAAATGTCCACTGAAACAAATAATCCTATTCTAATACAGAACAAATTGTTTCGTTAAATGTAAGCATTAAAAGAACTCTGATGAGACATGGATTTTTTCAATGTATTGTGTATTCATAAATACCATAACTTCAGCTTTAATCGGTATAAGTGTTATGAAACGGTCACCATTATTCTAGCTTGCACCCTTTGTACTATAAGAGTCCATCGCTGATTAGAGGAGTTGAAGATTAAAACATCCGAGTCTCTGTATATAGTAAACTAATATATTGTAAGTTTCTTGAACCAATATTAACTGTCAATTTAGTGAAGATGAATCAATTCTAAATTAAGAAAACATTCGGGAATTACTTTGACATATAATTATTTTTTAGATGTCTGAAAGGTTGGCTTTCTAGGAATACATTCTGTACTTTGATTATCTATTAGAAGCTGGTATATCTAGTTGTTCGCATTTCCAATTGGGGAGATGGAGATATGCCTGTGAATATATTCATGTTGAAAGATCGTTACACTGATACCAACGCTATTCAGGATGACAATTTCTTCGAATCTACTTCCATTATCATCGATATTTTCATCACTATGTATTCTAATACTTTCCTTGTTTATCGATTTTTCAGATTTTATGTTTACTCCCTATATGTACATTATGTTTTGAAGTTTCTTTAATTACTTGATCTAAAGTGTTATTGAAATTGTTTTCGTTTATTCAGACCATCGTTTGTTGAAGCGTAACACCGACTAATGATGAGATATCAAATGTTTGTCATAAATCTGATCTTGTACACTCCTCTGCTGATGAGTTTCTATTGCACCACGCGCTTGCTTGTTCCCTTGCTCATTAAACAGCTGCTCCTCATGTTTATGATCGTATTGAATAATAAATATGAGAGCCCCAATTGTGTATGGACTTTCCCCCAGTCTAGCCACCTACTTTGATCTTCACACATTCAGTTCTAACCTCTTCTCTCTATTAGTCCTGTTCTTTATCTAACATTTCAATACCCGATATAGTAAAAACGATGGAGTATAGTGGGGTGCTAAGGTTCTTCATAAGCTGTTGTATTGTTATCCATCTACCCGAAACATTTTCCTTTACTTCTGTTTCTGTGGCAAATAATACAACAATAGTAAATATTTTTTTAATTTAGTTTTACATATGAGAACCTGATAAGATGTTTATCTGATATTGTACGTATGGTAAGTAACATTATGTTGCCTATCTTACCACGGTTATGACAGAGATAAAAGGAATCTCGCGTCCATTGTAGACGTTACGTTATCAATAGATCATCAGAGAATTGATACATATCAAACCTCTTCATGTATTCTGTTTTTGGAGCTGTCATGACGTCATGAAATTACCTAATGTGTAGCTAGATATGGATACGATCGATATGTGGATATATGCGTAATACGATCGCCTGCATATTTCTGAGCCATAGTAGAATAGAAATAAAGCCTCGTGTTTTATATTTCAAACCAACATTTCTCGACCTCGGAGGTTATCCAGCAACATGCACGGAAACGCGTATCTTATTTCTAAATTACCTACGAATTATTCTTATTTATCAATCTTATCAATTCAACGTTATTAAATCGTAACATTAGCTCAAATTGGATTGAATACATATGGTACACTATGGATGCCAATGTGACGTTTACTATAAGTGTGTTCTAATGGTGAATAGGTCTGTGTGAATACCTTTGAAAACATCAGTCATGCTTAATCAATAAAATCAACAAGTGACACTAACAATGAAAAACTCATGAAAAACACAGCATTTAAGGAAAGCATTTTTTTGACGATGGATTGTAGTGCTAGTTCATCTCGAAATCGATATTCCATAATTTCCATATGCAAAGTCAATGAAAGGAGAGCAGAATTACTGTGGAGGGCAACTTTGTTAATCCACATACGCTTTGCTTGATTGTCAGAGAGTGGAGGGCAACTTTGTTAATCCACATACGCTTTGCTTGATTGTCAGAGAGTGGAGGGTAACTTTGTTAATCCACATACGCTTTGCTTGATTGTCAGAGAGTGGAGGGTAACTTTGTTAATCCACATACGCTTTGCTTGATTGTCAGAGAGTGGAGGGCAACTTTGTTAATCCACATACGCTTTGCTTGATTGTCAGAGAGTGGAGGGTAACTTTGTTAATCCACATACGCTTTGCTTGATTGTCAGAGAGTGGAGGGCAACTTTGTTAATCCACATACGCTTTGCTTGATTGTCAGAGAGTGGAGGGCAACTTTGTTAATCCACATACGCTTTGCTTGATTGTCAGAGAGTGGAGGGCAACTTTGTTAATCCACATACGCTTTGCTTGATTGTCAGAGAGTGGAGGGCAACTTTGTTAATCCACATACGCTTTGCTTGATTGTCAGAGAGAGGAGGGCAACTTTGTTAATCCACATTCGCTTTGCTTGATTGTCAGAGAGTAGTGGACATACATACATTTAGTTAAAATTGCAAAAGGAGAATCAAGGTATTTTGTCTAAAATAACTTTTATTATATACAAAGTAATGGAAGTGGATTTCAAAATATTTGTTCTCTAGTGAAGCGCCAGCATGAGTACATATAAACATGTCCGTACTTTACTAGGGAAAAGTAGTGTAACGAGAAATTCTTGATGATTACATTTGAAAATGTTTGAGGTATTATATGATGGAGTCATTTCACCTTGAATATTCAAAATAAAATATGAATAATGAGAGTAATGATCGATGACACAACACAACAGTTTGATTCCTAGAGTGATCTCTGCCAAATGGAACATGAATTTAAGTAGCATTTGCTTGTTTATCCGCAAATCTGATATAGTTGCCCGAGAACAATTGGTCTAATGTTACACAGACACGTACTCAGTATACTTCACACTATATGACATGACAATTAAACGGTGCGTCAACTGTATCACGGGAAAATGTCACTTATGCGCCCAGTGAGAGCTTGTTTTGCAAATTATGCCATTATAACCACCAATTTGCGAAATAGATGCACCTGCATTGGATGGTTATGTCACTCAACCGATTTGATATGCAAGAGATTGTTCTGCGTATGATCAGTTATAAATCGAGACAGGCTACTGGTAAATAATTTGATGGTACAGGGGTTTCAACAGTTTCGTTTAAAGTAATCATTTTGCAAATTCTATGGTCGTTATGATAATCTAGTTTGCCAATACAACCTATCATTGGGTCAAATGCTGTCTGACTTGTTTCATACCAATTGCTATGTCGTTAACACACTGAGTTTGCCTACGGATTACTTC